>NW_026936982.1:0-78087 GCF_032062105.1 Saccostrea cuccullata
TTTTTTTTCATTCAGAATTTGCAAAATTGTAAAAAAAATTATGACCAAGATGTTGATCAGATGCAATGCAAGTGTTGCAAACAGGAATGTCACATTGTTTACAGTACATTTCACATCGTTCTTTATCATGAGTTGGCAGTGTTGCACATCCAGGGTAGAGGGGGGTTGATTTTCTGGACTGAAATTTGACGATTTTGTGATCCTTGGATTCATCTGTTGAGATGTGTTCTCCCACACAGGCCTTACACATGTTGACAAGACATGTATCACAGTGCATCTGTACTACAGCGGTCTCACACAGGTCGCATCGCATCACGTCTTGGGCACTGGTACGGGGGTCCATGTTTAAAAGGTTTGTGTCTTGAATATACAAAAATCTTTGTGAATATTTATTGACAGATAAGATATGATATAAAACAAAAAAATATAAAAGAAATGTGTTTCAGAAAAATTAAAAGCTGAATATCATGAAGTATAAGGCTATTTCTTATGATCAATTAAATCGTTCAGTTATTCAAAAGATTAAGCAAAGAGTTTAAATACTGAATCAGAATGAGTCGAAACAGCTTTTCCGAAGATTTTCTTATGTTGAGCTATGAGTAGTAAATTGTCCTAATTTTGAAGGCCAAAAGATGGCTGTGAAAATTGTTAAATTATTCATAAAGCAAAAATCACCAACTATGTTATGTACAATTTACCAGTATATATATTAAGTGTAATGTACACAGTAAAAGACACTGAGAAAGGAGTTTTTGATAAAGAAATAATTACAAAAATAGTGAAATCTCATTCCAGTGATGAAAGAATATATCTGAAAAACTGATTTAAGGTCATTTTAAAAAGTAGAAAATAAATATTCTTAAGGAATAAACCTACCTGATATTTAGAAGACAATAATGGCGTCCGCCCTAGTACAAGTCCTCTTTCTCTTTACTCAGGTCACATGACTAGTGGCCAGTTTAAATCTGTCAAGTCCTTTATACTTCCTGGAATAAATCTACAACCTCTAATGATAAAACGCCGCTTAATGATACAAATAGCATTAAGCGTTGCAATTGCATAAATTATTGCATTAATAGCTGTCATCATCAACCGCTAATGCTAAATTGCCGCTTAATGACAGAATTACATGTATATCATTAAGCGTCACAAATGCAGTGCAACATCGACGCTTAATGAAAGAAACAAATATCGACATATTCGACGCTTAATGATACACACTAGTGTATCATTAAGCGTTGCAGTTGCAACCCTTAATGATATAAAATTTAGAAATCGCTTGTAATATCTAAGAGAAACACACATCCATCTTTCCTGATCAATGAGATATCACTAGTCAAAATATTAATATATGCCCTTGTGCTATATATAGTAATTATTAAAGTTTTACTTTGTTTTTATCTAGTCAAGGAACGTCTTAAACCCCGGATGTTTAAGAGATATCTGGAAGAAAGAGATACAAACAAAGGGATAAACAAATTAAATTGATGCAAAGCATCAAATCGGCCGCAAACAAAATTTAGTAGTAAAAAAATCTTTCACATCCAAGGAAAGCAATTCAAGATATTCAAAGGTGAAATGGTTGAATCCTTTTTTCAGGCTGACTTCAAGGCAAAGTAATTTTTTATTTCTATAAAATTAATAAATAGACATTTTACCGCATTTGCTCATAAATAGATTCATCGACGTAAAAAAAGTCAATGATGAATGATTAGAATTTATTGAAAATGATGATGTAGGCCTCTCAAGATAAACCATGTGCTATTTTCCTAGGATCTTTGCTAGGTGATAATGCCCATGGCCTCTGCAGAGTAGGCTCTGCTGCAAGCCGCGATGAAAAAGTGGGAAAAATATCTTTGCATCATTTGCAGCTGTAGAGCATATTCAAAACAATATTTTTACTGAGTTGAATATTCACCATGCACTTTTATCACGTCAACATTTTCCGGAAAATCATGGCGATTTCCTTTCATATCTTACACACTCCCAGACCAGGGAGTATCTATTGTACATGTATACTCTTTTTATATTACCATAAATTATCAATTATCAGACGAGAAATGATATTGAAATTGAAATATAATAACAATTAATGTTAATTTTAAATCAAGTTTTTTAAAAAATATTTTACTCATGATTTTAACTTTTTTTCAATCAAGACTTTTAATAAACTAATGAAAAATAACGTCTCATTTTCGCATGTGCACTTTCTTACACAACCACAAATCAATTTTGGCCGATAATAAAATGATATTCAAATCCTTTTAAAAGAACCATTTTTTAAAACTGAAAATACAGGGGCAAACAGGCAATTAAATTCCATTTAAAATTTATACAATGATTTGAATAGTCAACGTGAAATATATATATGATTTAGATTTGATACAGCTTAACACATATAACTGTTAACGTTTCAGATATACATATGGAGATTTTCACTATTGATTCGTTTCTCCAAATTCCGAAAAAGATAGACATAAATATTGACAATTCATGTTTAAGGATATAAAACAAAGAATACAAGTACATGTACATGTAATACAAAGAATAAAATATATTGTGTTGAGAAAAAGGTTCATTTATGCTTTAATAGTGAGCTGTGTTACTTGAATACATCACTGTTGCATGATTATTTTAGAATCAATTTTGAATTCTAGTATTTATCAAATTACAATATACATGTTGACTGAGGTTGAAGAGGCTGTTTTTTTTTAATTCTAAATATTTCATTTGTAGTATATATTTTTTTCTTTCGAGACTTTCTCTATTAATGCTAGTACATGTATTCATCAGAAGTATTTCGTTCACTGCGAATTGGTTATGAAAGGTCGCATGAAAGGTCCGAATATGCTTTACTTGCATTGGTTATTACTTTAATGAGCTATAAAATATTCTCGACTCATGCAACTAAGGCCAGATTGGGAGAAGATCGTACATTTTGACAGTGCTTAACGACGTTCCAAAGTTTTCACTTTAGCAAATCAAAGTTCCAAAGTTTGTACTTTGCTTTTCTAGTTAATAATATTAAACTATAGTAAACTATGTAGTTTTCTATAGTATTTTTTGTTAGGACATGTCCGCTATCTAACATCAGCCGTGAGTAAACAAAACTGTTTAAATTTCAGACTTATTAACTCACCTGAGCCAAAGGCTCATGTGAGCTTTTCTGATCAAAATTTGTCCGTTGTCTGTCGTTATCGTCGTCGTCGTCATTGTTGTTGTTGTAAACTTTTCACATTTTCATATTCTTCTCAAGAACCACTTGGCCAAATTTCAACCAAACTTGCTACAAAGTATCCTGGGGTAAAGAGGATTCAAGTTTGTTCAAATAATAGACCGAGCCTTTTTCCAAGGGGAGATAATCATGAATTAGAGAAAAAAATAGTGGCATTTTTTAAAAATCTTCTTCTCAAGAACCACTAGGCCAGGAAAGATGTATTTCATGTGGAATCATCCTCTGGTAATGTAGATTCAAGTTTGAACAAATCATGACCCCCGGGGGTATGGTGGGGCCTTAATGGCCGATCGAAATTTTACATAGAAATATATAGGAAAAATCTTTAAAAAATCTTCTTCTTAAGAACCACTTGGCCAGGAAAGCTGAAACTTATGTGGAATCATCCTCAGGTAGTGTAGATTCAAGTTTGTTCAAATCATTGACGCCGGGAGGGTGGGGCCAAAAAGGCCGATCAAAATTTTACATTGGAATATATAGGAAAAATCTTCTTCTCAAGAACCATTGAGACAGGAAAGATGAAACTTATGTGGTAGTGTCGATTCAAATTTGTTCAAATCATGATCATCGGGGGTAGGGTGGGGCCAAATGGCTGATAAAAGTTTTACATAGGAATATATAGGGAAACCTTTTAAAATCTTCTTTTCAAGTACTTCAAAGTCATTCTTAGTGATATTTATAGGGAATCATCCTCAGGTAGTGTAGATTCTAGAATGTTCAAATCATGGTCCCCTGTGGGTGGTTAAAATTCAAGCCCCCTTCCCCATCCCCACCCCCAGTAAACTTTCAATTCTGATATGATATGTGCTTTTTCCTAGCCAATTGCTCAGGTGAGCGATGTGGCCCCTGGGCTTATAGTATTAAGCAGAACCGACTAACAGGCGAGTATAAATGGTACATGTATACCGCAATAGATCTTTCTTTGCTGACAATTGCAGTGGAGACAGACTGAAATCTTTCTAGTTAGGAATAGAATTAGCAACTTTTGAATAATATAAGACATTATTGTTTCTAATTTTTCCAAACATAAAGTACAATGCTTTGATATGATTAGACTCTTGGTATTTAAGGCATGGCATTCTTGGCGCTACATAATAAGATGTTAAATCGATTCCACATGGTCACTAGTTCATCTGATTCTATACATAAAAAGTAGCATAAATATAAGGAAAGAAAGAAACACAGAAGTCTTTCTGTGTGCTGTCTAACTGGCAAAAATAAGCATGAGCTACAGTTGTTTTTGCATTGACATTAAATTAATTTTCATTTTTTTATCGTTATAAAAAAGCAATACCTTGATTCGAGATAGTTACTTTAAGACCCTGGGTAGCACATGTAATTTAGATGATAGAAAGAAACGTAAGTTGCATATAAAGCAAGTCTGTGGCAAAATATTCCAAGTAAAGATTAGGGCCTCCAAAAATGGAGAATAAAAAATCCCTAATCTTCCCAAAAACATTAAAGAAATATTTAACTTAAGTAGGATTCTTCTATGGTTTCTGACTAGATGAAATATTCAAAGTATATTCGTTGATATGTCATATATTTAGATGTAAGAGGTTTAAAAGACCATAATTTTCTTTCCTCGTCACAATTATACGACTTGAAATAGAAATGGTAAACTGCGTTTGAAAACAAACAGGAACTATATTTTTGGCAAAATGGTGGCGTATTAAAATATCTTCTTTTCTGCCTCTCAAAATTATTATAGAACATTGAATTTAGTTAAAATTTTTACGCAATCAAAGACTAAACGAAATTTTCAAATGTAAGTTAAATTAATAATAAGGGACTAAAGTTTCAAAATATATCAAATAAATAAGATTTTTCACACATACTAGAACTATGTTTGCTTTTAAATGCTTCAAATCCAAGTAAAGATTTGAGCCAAAAATCCATAAAAAGTGTTATCTTAGTAAACTAATCAAAACTATTAATTTTTGTATAATTTTTTACCTTTATGTGCCAACTTTACTATATGTGAAAATTGTAAAAATTTAAATACATGTATAGGAAGCATATGAAAATAACTAATAAATACTAAAAATTTAAGAAAAGATAGAGGATATTCGGATTAGCATATATCCATTTTATTTAAATTACCCATGTCAATTTGGTAATACTATCTTATAGGCCCTATATGGTAGTATCTTTTTGAGCAATAAAAAATAAATCTTTTAAACTACAAGTAGGGATTGCATTATTAGAAACAGTAATTTTTAGCTCTACTGGTCAGAGACTAGAAGAGCTTATGCGATAGTAATGCGTCCGTCTAGCTGTCCGTCGTCTGTTAACAATTTTTTTAAACGCTACTCCTCCTACAGTTTTGGTTTGATTTCAATATAACTTGGCACACAAATATACTACACTAAGATACATAGGATGTTTCATCGGTTTTTGAATTTGATGAAATTTAGTGTTGCCATGTTTACTAAAAATACGAATTTCTGTGAAATTTCTTTAAAATACTATTTGTCCTACAATTTTTGTTTGATTTCAATGTAACTTAGCACACAAGTAGACTACACTAAGATACATAAAATTGTGCATCGGTTTTAGATTTTGATGAACAAGGTTGCCATTTTTAGTAAAAATAGAAATTTCTGTGAAATTTCTTTAAAACACTACTCCTTCTACAGTTTTGGTCTGATGGTAATGGCTTCTTTTCTTATCCTTTGTTATAAGTATAAACCAGTAGAGCTACAGTCTTGACAAAGATTTGTGGTTTAATGTTAAGGTCAGACGACACATTCCTCAAAAATATATAATTTTTCTTAAGAGATTGTCATTGAAGTATAGGTACTTAAACAAGATTCCTCGCCAAAAATAAGGGTACCTTACCAGCCATTTGGACAAGATACCAAAGGTTCATATTTCTTATATAACCCTTATATATAATCCTCTGAACGGCCTATCTCACCATTTTTTGGTGCACTTATATTTTAAAACATTTTGAAAACAATGTAGAAATCAGAAGAGAATGCTAAATGTGAATATTTTTTATCTTATTCCAAGAGATACAAAACATATTATTAAGGAACGTGTCGTCTGACCTTAATGTCCAGTAAAATGGTAATGACCTTGCCTCTAATATTAAAAGGTCAAATTTATTCTTTCTGATACCATCACAAATATTGTCCTCTTGATTCTGTGAACATTTCATTAATTTTTAAATACAAGAAATGTGAGAAGAATCCTACCTTAACCAAAATAAAATATTTATTAATGTAAGTAACCCCTACCCCATCCCATCCCGACGCTTACAAACATACTTTGTCTCATTACTTCTCCTTAAATTGACCGTTCACGGTAGCCTAGTGGTAGAGCGTTTGCTTCGTGATCGGGAGGCCCGGGTTCAATTCTCGTTCGCGACGCCGCGTCATACCTAAGACGTAAACAAAGGTAGTGACTATTCCTTCGCCAAGAGCTCGGCACTAGAAGTGAAAGTTGCGGGTCTTTCGGATATAACCTTATAAACGTAGGTCCCGTGTCACGGTAGGCGCTAACAAGATAAAGAACCCTCACTGCTCAATGGCTCTGAGTGCCGAGTATAGGTTTAGATTTGAAGCCCTTCACCGGCATATGGTGACGTCTCCATAATGAGGGAAAAATTCTCGAGAGGGACGTTAAACAATATACAATCAATCAATCAAGCTCCTCAAATTGAATACTTCCATTAAACTACAGCGTAGTTTGATCGGCTTTTTTTTATTTTGATGAGGAAGTCGGTGATATTACATTGGACGACAGACTGAAATTCATAGGTTCTTTTCACGGCTGACATAAAGAAAGAAACATATCCGTTTCAAAAATACTACAGTAAACTGTAGTTTACTTTAGTTAACTATATAGTACCAAAGTAAACATTAAAAACTTAAACATTCTATTAATAGTGAAAGCTTTGGAACTTTGATTTGCTATATTAAAAACTTTGAAACTTTGATTTACTACAGTGAAAACTTAGGAATTTAATTATCAATAGTAAAGACTTTGGAACTTTGATGTAATTATAATTGATTTCTATTCTTAATATTTCACTGCATTTCAAGTTAAGCTTAAGAAAAAGGTTCCAACATTTTTTTAGGAACAGGGCCATTTTTTTAAAAGAATAATATACAAAAAATGAATACTAGTACCTGTATTAATAGAGAGGGTCTCTCTTGTACCGAAGAAAAGAACTATTCATTTAAATCTATTTCATTTTAATATTAGTCAGATGTAAACTTAGTCTTATATATCGAAAGAAAAAATATATCTCTGTCAAGACTGTAGCTCTACTTGTTTGTACTTACTTATAATAAAGGAAGAAAAAGTAGCAATTGGGGCTTAAAACTTTATAAAAGCAATAATAGAATGACGGTCCTTAATTAAGTCTATTTTTATGGCAAGATTGCGATAAAACTACAAATGTAGTAATAGCTTTCAATAAAATTTTACAGAATTTTCAATTCTAGTTATCATGGCAACATCAATCAACAAACTCAAAAACACGAAACTGATAATAGTGCATCCTAGTATAGTCTACTTGCATGCCAAATTATATTACAATCTGACTAAAACTGTAGGAGGAGTAGCATTTTGAATGAATTTCACAGAAATTTCTATTTCAGTAACAACGGCAACACCGTTGATCGAAATCAAAAACCGATATCTTTAAGTGTAGTCTACATGTGAGCTAAGTTATTTTTAAATCAGACAAAAAATGTTGGATAAGTAGCATTTTATTATATTATTTCTATCTTTAGTAACAAAGGCAGAAATCAAACACAGATTGAGAATTAAAGTATCTTAGTGAAGTCTATTTGTGTGCCAAGTTATATTGAAATCAGACCAAAACTGCAGGGGGAGTAGCATTTTGAAAAATTGTTTACAGACAGACGGACAGACAAACAGGCAAATATACTACAAAATGAAGTATGCGTCATTAAGAATTTAAAAAGCTTCAGCTTCATCAACTTCATTCGACATGTTTTTCTTAATTTGATAATTATATACATGTACTTGTTTTTCAAAATTGATTCTAAAATAATCATGCCTCACTGACTGTAATGTATTCAAGTAAAACTGATAACAAATAAAGGATGAATGAACCTTTTCTCAAAATAATATATTATTCAATGTATTTCATTCATTTGTTAACATAAATTGTCAATATTGATGTCTCTCTTTATAGAATTTTGGAGAAACAAAGCAGATTAAAAATACAATTATAGTGAAAATTATAAATTTATTTCTCGATACGTATATCTAAAATGTTAACAGTAACATGTGTTAAGCTGTAACAAATCTAAAATACAAAGTTTGGAATATTTAAATATATTCTATATTCTTAAGATTGAGTATTAAAATCATTGTATCAAATTAAAGGGAATTTAATTGCTTGTTTGCTTCTGTATTTCAGTAAAAAAAGGTTCTTCTAGCTATCTGACTATCTGTCTCTTAAACATCCGGGGCTTAACGACGTTCCCTTGACTAGATAGAAAACTTCAATAATTACCATTTATATAGCACAAGGGCATAAATTAATATTTTGACAAGTAATATCTCATTGTTCAGGAAAGATGGATGTATGTTTCTCTTAGATAAAACAAGCGATTTCCAAAATTTTATGTCATTAAGCGTTGCAACTGCAACGCTTAATGATACACTAGTGTGTATCATTAAGCGTCGAATATGTCGATATTTGCTTGTTTCATTAAGCGTCGATGTTGCACTGCATTTGTGACGCTTAATGATATAATTCTGTCATTAAGCGGCGATTTAGCATTAGCAGTTGATGATGACAGCTATTAATGCAATAATTTTTGGCATTAAGCGTTGCAATTGCAACCCTTAATGCTATTTGTATCATTAAGCGGGTTTTATCATAAGAGGTTGCTACATATCCCCGCTTTGCTATAAAAACCGACATTCAGCAGCAACTTGATGCAATTTACAGTGTTTATACTGCAAAAGACGACACAAACAAGTATTTCATTCTTCAGCCAAACTTGCATTTGAATTGTTCAGGTTTGATACGTGTTTCTGATCTGATACTTATTTGGTGACGTTCGTGATTTATAGGAGAATAATGTCCGTGGTTTTTCTTTGAAGTCGGCAATAATCATGGTATAGAATTAAACATAATGTATGCAAAAAGAACAGTTGAATTTTTTTAATGTAAATATTTTGAACAATTAGTGTGCATCAAGATTTTATGATTTATGATGCACGTTATGTTTATGGGTAAGGTCAATTGATTGTACGTCAAGAAAAAAGTCAAAAGGGGAAAAATAAATTTACTAAACTTCCCTTCAACCACCAAAAAAAACAAAACTAGAGGTACTGTGAGCATTGATCTCATTAAATGATACCCCCGCCATATTTTGCCTTTGGCCGGGAAACCCAAAATATATGTCGAAACTAAAGTGAGCTGGAAATTTTTTAAGCCAAAGTTCCAGTGTTATAATGTATAAGTATTGTCTGTATCAAAAGCAACAGGAAGCCATAATAAGTGCAGGAAGTGAATAGATAATTTGAATGATCTTTTGTTAGTAGGAAGTTCAACATCTTGATCGACTGTTGTATTCAGAAAGGAAGTTTCCATATTTTCTAAGCCGAATAAAAGGATATAAGTTAAGAGTTCTCACTTTTGCTAAGTAGTCTTCATATCACGATATAAACTGTGAATACATCTACAGTATTATTTTGCTGGTCAAATTAAAATTGCAGATGTCTGATTTTAAAAAGATTCTCCCTTTGCCGTAACAAAGATTTGAATTTTTTTTTATGGTGATTACAAACATAATTCCCCCCCCCCCCCCCCCCCCCCCCCCCCCCCAAATCGCTAAAGGAAAGCAGATGACTCTAATATATATTACAGTTATCAAACATGTCGGCCGTGACGAACGAACCACAAGGCCAGGAAAGATAAAACTCATGTGGAAGCATCCTCAGGTAGTGTAGATTCAAGATTGTTCAAATCATGACCCCCGAGGGTAGGTTTGGGGCCACAATGGCCAATCAAATTTTTATATAGGAGTATATATGAAAAATCTTTTAAAATCTTCTTCTCAAGAACCACTGGGCCAGGAAAGATGAAACTCATGTGGAAGCATCCTCAGGTAGTGTAGATTCAAGATTGTTCAAATCATGACCCCCAGGGTAGGTTTGGGGCCACAATGGCCAATCAAAGTTTTATATAGGAGTATATATGAAAAATCTTTTAAAAGTTTTCTTCTCAAGAACCACTGGGCCAGGAAAGATGAATTCATGTGGAAGCATCTTCAGGTAGTGTAGATTCAATTTTGTTCAACTCATGACCCCCAGGGGTAGGATGGGGCCACAATGGCCGATCAAAGTTTTACATAGGAATATACCCCGGTATATAGGAAAAAAAATCTTCTTCTCAAGAACCACTGGTCCAGAAAAGATAAAATTCATGTGGAAGCATTTTCAGGTAGTGTAGATTCAAGTTTGTTCAAATCATGACCCCCAGGGGCTAGTATGGGGCCACAATGGCCGATCAAAGTTTGACTTGGAGTATATAGGAAACATCTTTGAAAATCTTCTTCTCAAGAACCACTGGGCCAGAAAAGATGAAATTCATGTGGAAGCATTTTCAGGTAGTGTAGATTCAAGTTTGTTCAAATCATGACCCCCGCGGGTAGGTATGGGGCCACAATGGCCGATCAAAGTTTTGAATAGGAATATATTGGAATTTTTTTTAATCTCAAAAACCATTGGGACAGGAAAGATGAAACTCATGTTAAATCATCCTCAGGTAGTGTAGATTCAAGTTTGTTCAAATCTTGACCCCCGGGGCTAGGGTGGGGCCGCTATGGCCGATCAAAGTTTTACATAGGAATATTTAGGAAGCATCTTTAAAATCTTCTGCTCAAGTACTTCAAAGCCATGGTTAGTGATATTTTTATGGAATCATGCTCAGGTAGTGTAGATTCTAGTTTGTTCAAATCATAACCCCCAGGGATAGGGTGGGCCATAATAAAGGATTCAAGGTTTACATTAAAATATATTTTTGAAAATCTTCTCAAGAATAGCAAAGCCATGAGTACTGGTATTTATATATAAGCATTTTCAGGTGTGTAGATTCAAGTTTGTTAAAATCATAACTCCCAAGGGTAGGGTGGGGCCACAATGGTGGATCAAAGATTTACGTAGAAAAATTTAGGGAAAAAATCCCAAGAACATAAAAGTTATGTTTAGTTCTACATGTAGTCATATTGACATGTACAAGCATCCCCATGTATTGAGGATTTAAATTTGCTCCAAATCATGGCCCAATGGGGTAGAGAGGGAAACAACGGGGAAACAAATTTAAATTATTATGAAGTTATTTATAGGGAAAAAAATGTTTTAAAAAATCTTTTTATCTAGAACAGCAAAGTCATATGCTGTATTAATAACAAGGTATTCTCAAGTAGTATTGAAATTCAAGCCCCCCCCCCTTTGTAAACTTTTTAGTTCTGACCTGATTCCAATATGCTCAGGTGAGCGATGTGGCCCCTGGGCTTCTTGTTCCCTATGTATATATATTGACAGTTGTATGGTGAAAACCTAGTAAGTTGTTAAACTTGTGTTCAAACCATCTGTATAGTATTTGTACAATAAAATATGTTCAAAGCATTCATATACGATTGTATGTCAAGGCTAAGTAAGAAAACTGGCTTTCCTCATTGGAAGATTATCACTGTATACGTAGAAGGAAATCTAGAGCAGTTAACCTTTTTAACACAAGGAATGTCAATTTATTATGCGTACCCGTATACACTAGTGGGCATCATTTATAGTAAACACCCCGTGGATATAAAGATATAGAAATAAGGCTATAATATTACATTATATCACCCTTTGTTGCTTTTATTATATAGTTGTATAATAAATAATTAACCTGTACAGGTATTTATAGGGTTGGTAATAACAATGATATTTGTCATTACAACAAAAGGGTTCCTTCCAATCGATTGTGTCATTTCCAATCAATTGTCACGAATATTTGAGAGAAAAGTTGCTTATATTTCAACTAAATATTTAAGTAAAATTGTAAGCTCACTTGACATTTTTTGAATCGCGTTTCTCATTGTAATAGATTAGACTGCGTTGTAAAAGATCAGACTTATACGACTGAAACCAGAAAAAACTAGATGCGCTGTGAGCATTGACCTCACTAAATGATGCCCCGCCTCCCATATGATTGTATTGGCAAAGTCCATGTATTGCTCTGGAAGTCCCAAAATAAGTGTCAAATCAATTTATAAAATAAGATATGTAAAATTATTTCATTATTAGCAGTCCTTTTTGTGAATCCATACGAAGCAAAATTTGTCCAAAATCTTTTACAGGAAAAGAAAAAACAAGTTATTGTAGCCCTCAACTCAATAATTAGACATATCGACGGCGTATTTGCGAAAAAAAACGATGCTTATTCCATTCTTATTACGATAAGATACATTCTAGTGAGCAAGAGATAAAACATACAACGGAGTATGAAACATCTATGTCATATCTGAAAATTTTAATTGGAATAAGGCGTTAATGGTAATTATACAACCAAGATTTTTTATTAAAATGTTGACATACACATTTCACTCGTCAATTTTCTTTTCCTTTATATTAATATACCTTCATTACCTACATCCTGGGTTTATATCTCTCAATTGATTGAATACACAAAAGCATTCTCCAAGAATGTACAATTTCTAAAACGAGGTAAATTATTGACAATTAAGTTGATGAAGCAAGAATATCAGCAACAGTCTCGTAAAAGTCATAATATTGTAAGTTCTATATATGTATTAAAAGGCTATGTCAATATTTTGCGGTGACAAACCCAAATGTTTGTCCGATCAAAAAGTACAATAAGAGGTGTACAGTGGCACTAAGTTACAAAGGGTACGTGAAAGTATCGTTAAATTTTATTTTGTGGTTTAAAGGAGTTTCGAATAAGACGTTGGCACCCAAAAGCGTAACAGGCGGACAGACTATTTACCCTTCAGGTAGAAACCTTCGGACAAATGGTTGTTGATGAATCAATAATATATTATAGAATATAAGCCATCTGACAAATCAGTTGGTGATAAATATGTAGTACATTTTGCCAAATTGTTGTTAAATTTAGAAATCTTTTTACCAGCTCGTGGTTACTATTAAATATTCAAAAAATACACAATGTGATTCAGTGAACAAGCCGTTACGAATAGAAGTTGGTTATTGCCATCCATAATGCCATGTTCACTAAATAATCATTGTTTATTACTTATATTTGTATTTTTGATTTTGTCAAGAATATCAAAGGAATTCGTGGTTTATGTAAGGACTCCACGATTGCTTGTCTCAAGTTAAGAAAAACCCATGGCTATAAAATCAGTAAACCTGATTAATACGCCCTTTCTTTATTAATTATTACACAAACAACTTATAAAGCATTTGCTTCTCAACCACAGTTACCTGGATACAAGCTGTGCAGTCATCACATTCTCTGATTTTTTTTATCCAACTGTGAATTTATCGTTCAAAGTAATTGAAACCCCTGGAAAAATCGACAGTTTAACGTGATATGATGAAAGTATGACAAAAAATGAGAATGTTTTTATGATGTTTATAGCTCAAAATGTTTTTCTATGATTTTTTAAGTTCTGAAATTTATTTCAAGAGCTGAAATCTTTCCTGAGATAGAATTATTATTAAAGAAAATTTGATTTTTTTTTCTGAATTTAAGACATCAAGCATGAAGAGTTTGTTGGTGTTTGCAAAATGTGCGTAAAATGAAAAGATGAACAAAAATGAAAAATATACAACAATTCTCTTAAATTTCTCAAAAAATTTATTATACAATAGAATAACAACTGAGGTTTTCTCTTAAACATTTTTTTAAATTGTCGGAAACCTGAGCTTTCGTGGGATAAAGCAATTACATCAAGATGGGACGAGTAATAATGAAGAGTGTGTTTGCTAAAACTGAATTGACATAAAGCACACTTCGTGAATGACAATACAATTTTGTAGAATATTATCTTTACTTATTTTTAATCATAAAAATTTTACCAAACGTTTCCAAAAATTGCTTTTATCAGAAAATAGGGATCATAGTAATGTATGAGAAGTCATTTCTTTTTTGAAAAAACAACAGAATAATTATATGAGATTGGTAGAGTGTAAATTTTGAATAAGAATTTTAGCAGGTTATTTGAATGAGCTATATTATCTCATTTTGAAAGAAACAATTTGTTATTTGCATAAGGGGTACATCTCTTTTCGTCCAATACTTTTTTGATATCCTGAAGGTTTCTACGAGCTCAGTTGTAGAGGAATAATTTTATTCTGTTCATTTTTCAATAGAAAATTCGTCAGCGCATCAAATAAAATATTTAATTACTTTTTTCTAGTGTGACACTTTGGTAAAATGTTCACGTAATTTTGTTCTATTAACCCAGGAATAGGAAGAATTGTCAAAACCATTAAAGTAAAATTATTTAGAACTTGCCATACTTTGATAACTTGATATAAATCTGCCTAAACTAAATAAAGATTAAAAGAAAAGATTATGGATTTCGAGCACTTCTTTTGAAATTAAAACATTGCCTTTACATGGAAAATATGAAATACGCAATAAAAACAAAATTCATTATTACATTTAAATAAAAAGGCAACTAAATGAATTCCAGGAATTAAACAAATTCAATACTTCAGAGAAAATAAATACATAATAACAGGCCAATTGTTTTTCAGGAATCGAAAATTATTTGTTTTTTATACTCGACTGTTGACGGATTAATTGTAAACTCCTACAGAAACTCTCTAAATACACATAGAGACTTCAATATGAGCGGTCTTCGTATGTCTGTTTAATGGCCTCTCTCTTTACAGTTTCTCGTGCTACCATCTCCTCCTGGAGATATACCGCGAAACTGGAAATCGATAACAAGAACTTATAGGAGAACACGAAGCCCATTCAGAGATTTTAAGCACCGCCTTCAAAAATACCTGGTCTGGGTAGACCTGTCAATCAGTTACATGAAGGTTCGTCATTGGATGCTGGAACTTGATTATATTGACATTTACTTACTGGTCCCTGTGTATACCCCGATCACTTTGTTTGGCACTCGTTGGGACCTTCAAATTAACTTTTGATCCTTTGATGTTTACCAAACATGGTATAGAGTAATTTTATTACTGTGAAATGTTTTAGTTTGGTAATACATGATTTAGATATACCTTTAGTATTTGAAAGGATTGTAATATAATATACATTTAAAATATGTTAAACAAAATTTAAGTGCTGTTCAAAATTGTGTTTGTGTAAACAAGGCGTTAAATCTGTGTTAAAACTATTTATCCATCCATTTGAAGGATATCCGATCCTCAGCCAGGAATGATACAATCATGTAACTCCAAAAATTAATATTTGGTTTAAATTGCATCAATATTTAGATTGAAAATGATATTTTCTTTCATGCAACAATTTTCATTTTATTCATCTTTATGATTCGAGGATTTTGGAAGTCTTAAAAAAAAGTCTTATAAAAGTTTACATTTGTACCCTGTAAAAGAAAAAAAAAATAAGTACTGTTTTAGAGAAATAAGATTTTCTTGAATATAGCCTTAAATACTAATGCCTATTAGCATGACATGATAAAAGAAGTGATTTGTGATGTCTTGCAATGATAGCAAAATCCTTTTACATTATGCATTATAGAATTCTTGAAGGAAATAAGACATAGAATACCAAATAAGTATAAAAATCATGATGTATTTAATTTAAAAGAAAAAGAAAAATGACTTGATTTTATGAATTTTTCTGTTTATTGCACAAAATTATCGTACACTGATTAAAATCAGCCCTGTTCAGACTTCGGTTTTGTAAAGCGGCATGCAAACGACATCATATGACGTCAGAGTCTTATACGCACCGAATGTCACGTGCGGTTTGGATCTAAATGAAAACTGGATAAGTATCTGCGCTCGCCCTAACGGTCGCACCGTCAACATATAAAATTCTCTATAAATGAAATTAGGTTATATCTAAAAAAAAAAGCTTTAATCCCTCGAATTTCCGAAGTAGAGTGTAACTACAAATATTAGCATATGAGATGGCTACAAATGCATTGTGCACCAAACCCTCAGCAAAAAAGAATTCCATATTTCATTGAAGAAATGAATTGTAATATATTTCTTTGACCGACGTATAGGATGGGGCATTTAATGAGAACGTTTTCTGTCCAATTTTTTTTCGTTGATACGTCGATCAAAGAAAAAAATATTACTTATTCAAATCCGATGGACCAATTTTATCCAAACTTTGCACATTAAAGTATCCTTTGGTGAATGAGATTCGAATTTGTTCAAAAATTATTTATGATCGTGCAAACTTAAAAAATCCGTATATATCTTAGTGTGAAAACAATGTTTTAAGAGTTTGTATGAAAAATGTTAGTCAACATTCGACGTTATGATAGATTCTATTAGTTAACTAGGTCATTAACAATTCTTAATATACTTAGTAGCGAGCATGTTTGCATTTAGGAAAGTTTATGTTTTGTCAGATTAGACTAGATTTGCATGCAAACGGGGTACCAACATGGCTTCAAACCGACAAACATGGTCGTTTGATGATGACTTGTATTCTTTAACTTTTTTTTGATACAGTAAAATAACACAATGCATTAGAATTAAATTTTGTGTCCAGATTGACCTTACTTGGAATACTGTACCTTTGACCCTTACATTAAAAACAATTTTGGTAAAAGGTAATCATTTCTTTTCTAATTTGTAATTATAACAAGTTTTCCTCCTGGATAACCATCAGTAAATACTATTTTGAAAACTGTTATAAAATGTAAAACATTACTAATAAATCCGATCCTTGGACTAATTTTCGGCCCAGACAAATATGGAGATGACAATCATTCCCATATTCAGTAAGGAAAGATCTCCTTTGTCTGTATTTTTACTGTTGACCATCCTACCGAAGGTTCTCGAAATATAATGGATTTGGATTCTAATTCGTAGATCCATTCAATGTGACGTACAATTACTATCAAGATTTAAAAAGTTAAAATTAAAAAAAACATTCATGGAAACATATAAGAATCGCTGGCAATATATAAGCAACATGAAGATAATGTATTGGGAACAGCTGGGTTGCTGAACTATAATGAATGAAATAAAGATACTTTTTTATTGAACAAAAGAAATAAGATCAGATGACATGGAGGTGAGTTTTGTTTGGATGCTATGGAGGGTGAATTAGAATCAGATTCCATGGAGGAGTAACATACCCTGCTGACATAAGAAATCAAATAAGTACAGAGAAATATTTTAAGTCATAACACTGTTTCTCAAAGGACACGGACCAACAAGGTTTGACGACTTCAGGTTGTACATTGTTTTGAATAACCTTGTGACAAAAGTTGATTATGTATAATTAGATACATGTATAATCTAAAAGAAACTAATATGTGATTTCTGAATCACCTCCTCCAATGAATCGGCTGAAAAGGTTTTCATTATTACAAATTTCTAATGATGCAAAATATTATAATCAGTCCAAATATGACCCTGTTTAAACATACGATTCTAATTAGATAAGATCACTCAACAATACATGTTGACCACTGCCCCTTTACAAATTGCGTTAGCTGACGACAATATCTGATGATTTCAGGGGTTGACTAAAAAGTTCACAAACGTTTGGATTGTTCTGTGTTCACATTTGACACTAAAACAGCTGAGCGTTCTCGATTACATTATCAAAAGAACACTTACTCTAGCCCAACACTACTTCGTTCACAATAGGGTCGTCAAGTGTTGGGTGTGTATAAATATCCTCCCCAAGCCTGTCTATCAATTGTCTTGTGTGTCGTGGCAATAACCAGCAAATTATTTCCCCGTCCTTCTTCGGGTAAAGCCATGATCTACAATACTCAGATACGTTGTCTTTTTCTGCGCAAGTCAGAAAAACATCCACAAAATTAGGATCGCCTGCGAATCTGAAGAAACTGGCGTGCCTAAATAAATCACTTGAAAAACTGACTACAGGAAGGTCAAGTTTTAGAACTGGTCGGTATTTCTCTAAATTGACAAGACTGGATTCCTTGTCATATTTCTTGAAATTGAATCTTTCAGCGACAACATTATACTTCTCAATCCAGTATTCCTCTTCCAGATTGATTCTGTAGGATTGGCAAAGAAGGATCAACATCAATACTGCATCTCCACCTACGAATTGAAAGAGTAAATCATCACACGATGTATTTATTTAATTTTCTTGATTTCTGAAAACCCTTCACATTAATAGAGAAGAGCACAATTTGCAATTGTAAAGAGACACAGTGTCATGTTGATATTAGTACTTTCATTACGCCTGCCTGGAGTGGTTGATATTAGGGATCTCACAATTGTCAATAATTTAAATTTGAATATCCGACAGGAGTATTCGAATACCGGTATATTCGAATATTGGATGAAATAAATTAGTCTTGCATTATGAAATATATCTCTTTTTATATATCACTATGAATTATCAGAGACATGGCGTTCTGAGATAAATTCAAAAAGGGTTTTCAAAGAAAATCCTACCTTGATACCCCCAATGTCGCAGTTCTATAACAATTTAACCTTATAGATCATTCTGTACATGATGTAAAAAAAGTGTTACGTTAACCTAATCCATGAACATAAGATATCAAAAGCATACAGTTTAAAATGTTATTATTTTTTTTTATGATTATGTACTGATGTGAATCTCCGAAAAACTTTTCCTTCTTTTTTTTATGATTACATACTTATAATTCCATACCTTTCATGTGGATCTCCTCTAAACTTTTCCTTACACCTGTACAGTCGTGCTCGCTATGATCTTCAGAAGAACTACACGGCAAGCCTGCTAAAAAGAAATCAGCATGTTACTAAAATAAGCAAATGCCGGTATGTTTCGCCGTAAAACAGGAAGTTAAGAACCTCTATTTAAGGACTCGTTTCGAACTCATCATTGATTCAGAAGTATCTGGTGATACTGTGATACTACTGTTTTGTACCAAAAGGATTGACTGATTAATTGAATGTTTGTTGTTTTACTTTGAATTCGAAATGTCAACTTAAAGTAGAAAAGTCACCATAAACCGGTGAAGGACATGAAATTAAGATTTTTACTTCATTCTCAGGGCCAGTAATTAAGTGAGGTTTCTATATCATGCCAACGCCTACAAAGCACGGTGTAATTTACTGTGAGTGTCTATACAGATAAATAAAACACTGTATAACTTACCTGTCAGGGAGTCCTTGTATGTAAGTCTGTATATGTCCACTATGTTTTCGAAATCTGAACCAACCCAGAGTAGTTGTGTTCTGTCATCGTAACCAAGGCCACATTGGAAGCGCTGACCGTCCTGGGCCGTCAGCACCTTAGACAAAAGGTTACCATCTTGGTCAAGCAACCCTACAGCAAATGCATAAGTATCACACACCAGGATGCGTGAGAGAGCGTCTGTACATACTCCACGTGGATTTAGGGAGTACCCTGATTCGCCTTTGAAGGAGAAGCGATGTCTCCCTTCACGATCCGTTACAACTAAAGCACCAAGCTTCCAGTCCCACACAATGACGTCTCCATTGCGGTTCTCTGTGACATAGATAGGCAGAAGATACAAATCTTCACCGGAGTCGTTGTGTTGTATTGTCTGTATGTGCTGTCCTGCATTATTGTAACGGTTGACCTTACCTGTCTTTGAATAAGTGTGACGCATCCCGACCAGCAGGTCTCCATTAGAGGGAGAGCTGTAAACACTCCATGCTTCCCACGGCGCTGTGTGCTTTATAAATATGATATTTGTATTGTTTTCTATCGACAGTTTGTGGATGTTGTACTCAATGTCTATATAAATCAACTTCCCGTCCCTGTTCACGGTGTGGACGCCCCATAAATCAGCAATACCTGTCAGGTGATGCAGTATATCGCCCGTTGTGTTTGTTAAGACGATATTTTTCTATCACTGATCCAGACTCGGTCCGATGTCACGTAGGAAATGTGTAGAACAACACATACACCCGGAACTCGGATCCGTCTCTGCCAGACTGCTCTAGACACCATTTTCATCAGACATTCATTTTTATTCGTTAGATCCTATATGCTTTTTCCCAAAACGGTTTGTCTTGTTCATTTTCTAATCCAGTGAAATCTCCCATAAAATCGAAAATTCTTCACTGTTTAATACATAAAATTTTGCATGTGATCATATCCATGAACTGTTTCGTTCCGTGAAATTCTATGACTCTGATTCTTTAGAGTGAGATGTGAGATTCCAATGTGACGCTTCATCCTTGTTGTGTGTGGTGGTTTCTTTTGTGACGCCCAATCCTTGCTGTGTTTGACGTGGAGTATATTTTGACGCTGAATCCTTATTGTGTGTGATGGAGTCCTGTGTGACGCTAAATCCTAAATGTGTGCGCGGAAGTGTCCTGTGTTTGTGGAATGGGAAAAAAACAATCAATTATGATTAATTTTTTAAATGCCGCATTAACTAAAATGTTTATTTTTAAGAATTAAAAAAAAATTACATTAATCATATGCTTGCACTATTTTGAGCAGACTGTACTTGCTAGTTCTCTGATTTAAAATCTTTGCTCGAATGATTGTCAAATAGTATACTATTCTCAACAATAGGTTCGTAAAACCTTTCAAATGACCCTTGGTCCACACATCCTATGTTTGATTTAGAAAGGAGAAGATTTCAATCAATTAAATTTTCAGTATATAAGTAAAGCCCCCCCCCCTATGGTACCCTTGACCAAGGGGCATTGAAATTCACCTCTCTATCGTTTAAAGATTTAAAGTCTGAATGTAATAAAAACATATATATCACAGCTTATTCAAATACATCAAAAACACAAAAGAAAAGAATCGATACACGTTCCGAAACCCTTTGGTAATGATAAACACGTTGTGCACCGATGACGCACTTGGACAAACAGGTTAATGCCATTATAACTCAAGGTTAATCAAAACAATTGTTTTAATTTCTACCATTGATTTGGAAAATGAAGTACAAATACATGCATGTATATACATGAATATGATTAAAAGATTGCGAAAAAGGGTATTTGAAAATGGTTCCTTTTACATACTGAAATATCTACGCCGGCAAATACAAAATAAAATTTAACATTAATAATTAGACCATGTTTCAATGAGGGACCATGGTCCCCCTTTACCCATAAATGATTTTTTAAAAATATAAGGACTAGGCTCAAAAGAAAATCGTCATGAATTTTGTTTAGCAATAACTATTTATAAAAATATACCTTCTTGTTTAATATTTTGAAAATTAGGTAAACAAACACTCACAGTCTAAACACTTAAGTCTTCCTTGTCACCAATGTGTACTTAGTTGTTTATATAAAGGAATGACGCGTTTAAATGGTATCTCTGACATACAATTAGACAACACTAAGATGCATAATTCTATTTATTGCTGTCTGTTGCAAAGTTTCAAATCAAAGTGCTACTTGCCTTGTGTTATACTTACAGACCATTAGAGCTAAAGTCTCATCAGAGACTTCTTGCTGCATTAAGGGATCTATATGATCTAGACTGAAGACGCTTTGTAAGCTTTTAAAAATGAATAATATTAAAAGTATTGAAACATGTAGAAAATAATAACAGTCTTGTTAGGATTTAGAGTTTCATGGGAGATACATATGTACAATGACCTTTTTAGCATGTTGTTTTTTATGTACCATTCTTTTGACCGAGTCGCCTGCGTGGCGTAGTTGTTAGAGAGTCTGCTCTTGAGTCGCAAAGTAAAGAGTTGATCCTCTTGTCGCGGGTCCAAATCCCATCGTGAGACGTAGAGTTCGGTCCCTCGGATGAGACTGTATAAACGGAGGTCCTGTGTCGCAGAAGGTGCTGGCTCGAAAAAGATCGTTCACTGCTCAATGGCCCTGAGTGCCGAATATAGGACAAAATGTTAAGCTCTCCACAAACAAGTGATGGCGTCTCCATATAAAGGAAATTTTCTTGAAAGAGACGTTTAACATCAATACTATCAATTAATTAATGACCGACAAAGAGCAAATGGACGCTGTGTGAAATATTGACAAGGGATGCTCCATGGTACCTAATCCCATGTCTGATGTTTTAGAAGTCCGTGTTTCTCTCATTCCAATTTGTATTGATTCACTGAATTTTTGAGCTTGAAAATTTTTGTTATCTCCATGTTTAATGGCACAATTAAACAAATCTGCGTATTTTTGTTTTTGAAATAGATTATTTTAAGGTTTAATATATGTACTACATGTACATGTTTATTCAAATTTTTGATAAAGTGAGCTAATATGCAATAGTAAACAAAGCAAAAGTTTAAATCACCGCTATATTTACACCAGTAAGTATAAATACCTGACAGGTAGATATCATAACACAGGTAAACAGGTCATGTAACCTGAACACGTGACAACACGGACAATACCCCACTTAGCTGGCAGCCATATGATTCATATGATTCTTAGGTCCTTACAACTTTCACAGGAGATAACTCAGAGTTTTTTTCAGAAACGAAAATTGCCTCACGAATATGGTCATTTTAAGTCTCTCTCTCTCTCTCTCATCTTATCATACTTAAAGACCTCATTCTTTTATTATTTTAGATTAATCCATGCTTGCATGACATGTTAATCTAGAGATATTCTGAGGTACATTTATATGTTCCGCTTAAAAGATTTATCTTAATCACTGTCAACAAATTAAAGAACGTTTTATTTCACAAATATTATATAAGCGTTCAGTTTTTATTTCAGTATCTAGACATTTTTTTTCAGAATGTTTTTTTTCTCAAAAGGACATAAATGAAACATTGATTGACTCTTACTTTTGTATTTATAGAAAGTGGTAGAGCTGCTTGGCAATATATCAAACATCGTGGATATTATAGATGGCGCCACCCGCCCCACAATGCTCACGCATCCGATGCTGAATTTGATCACGTGGACGGTGCATTCTCTAACTCAACATTACCAGTTTATAAACAAAAACTCAATAGTATGACATGAGAAATAATAGCTATCCCCAATTATAGTAATGTTGTATCTTCCCCTCTCTGTTTTTGTTTCAAGTCAAACTCTAATTTAATCGATTACTGAGCTACAATTCAGTAGATTTTGCGTCAATACATAGGTTACAGGCTTGATATCTGAATTTAACACTTCCATATCACTTTCATTAAAACATACTTTTTTAAAATTTGAAAATGTCTTTCATATCTTTTATGTCGATAACATAATTGCTACATTTATTTTAATGTAATTCCAGGACAACTTTAAGAAACACTTGTATATAAAGAAACTTCCTAACATGATTATATTATATATAATTATGAAACTATTTCTATCATAAAGAATTTAATTTTGGGGATATTTCGACGGTTTTCATTACGAATAAAGGAAAATTTCGAGGTGCGCAAGAACCTTTCATGATAAAATACAAAGGAATTATGGATGATTCAATCATAGGTATATTTGCAACTGTCCTTTCATATGAGTTCTTAGGTACAGATGTTTTCTTTTAAATACATGTAGAAACACTGGGAGAAAAAAATTAGTATGTAAATAAATATATAAAT
This sequence comes from Saccostrea cuccullata, assembly GCF_032062105.1. Lineage (NCBI taxonomy): Eukaryota > Metazoa > Mollusca > Bivalvia > Ostreida > Ostreidae > Saccostrea > Saccostrea cuccullata. The sequence continues at coordinate 23,848 of NW_026936982.1, forward strand.
ATATGTTTTCAGTTTTTAAATTATTTCCACAGCAGTAACGTGACGTCATGAAGAAGAAACTTCAAGCTTGTAGTTTATTGTTCCTACTTTTTACTACTATAGTTTATTTTTACCACTTTTAACTTCTTTAGGCATGGTGTCAATCTATCTTTTTCCAAATCCACGCAAGAGATGTTAGAGCTAAACGCAAGGATATTGATACAAAGTTATGGGAAAACTTTTTGGCGAACCCAAAACTGTGAAAGAAATTTAAAAGAATACCTTCAGCTCACAGAAAATATAACTTCCCTAGTATTTATTATTTAGAATTAACTTTTCTTGTGTCCTTTTTTTTAATTGCATATATGTATCAATATAACAAGGATTAAAAAAAAAAAAGAAAAAGAAGTTTTTGGAAAAGTAAAACGGACGCAGAACTTCTATTTAGAATATATGCAAGTCAAAGTTAACATTGGGTAATAAATCTTAATATTTGTTTATTAAACGCCGTAGTAGTACAGAGACAAAAAAGGACTGCAATATTGTCTCATTTTGCAGTTGATATTAGCTTCAATTTAGGTATTATTGTGACCTCATAAAAACTTCAAAAACATATCCACTGTCTTTAATTTTAATTCTAATACACCTGGTCCCTGTATTGTCAAGCTGACCCAAAGGCTCAGTGACCTTTCAGCAAGTACAGTTCATCACAAAAAATTCCTACTAACTTTTTCATGATAATAGACTTTTTTTACACACTGAATTGTCTACCGATTTTTATGTTTTTTTCCCGATCATTAACCAAGATGCACATTTCTAGTTTATGCGATCGGTAGAAGATGCTCACTCCTCCATGTCACCCGATCCCGTCTCTGATGTTTTGCGGGTCACTATTTACACGGCTTCCAATTTGTATTTTCTAAAGCTTTCAGCTTGAATATTGTTCGTTATTTTCATATATCATTGGAGCTATGGCAATCATATTTTGCATGTGAATTCCTGGTGATAAAAGCTTTTTGACTGCAATACATTACACTTTTACTATTGAATTTGGCCCATTTTTTGAAAGGTTCACCAAACTTTAACCCAGCTTGGTCCTTGTGCCGGAACGTATAACTCAATTGCTTTAATATTTGACACGCGCATTTCGTCTGACAAGACATTCTCTTCTGTTTCAACACATGTGACCTCTTGACCTTGGAGTCTGGTTTGCTTTGAAAACTTTAATTTTTGATAGAAGTTTTGATTATCTGGTGCTCGGGCTTTCGTATGAAAAAGATGAAAAAATAAAAACATGAAAAATACAAGCAATACAATTCTGTAAACAATTCATAAAACAGGAACACCGGGAAATTCCGAAGTGGAATCTTGTGCTTCTAAGGAGTTAGCATCTCCTGCTGTTTTGTCATATTACCCTGAGCCCTTTGATCGGGTATACGAAACAATGTGTAGTCAAACTTAGTAGTTAAGCGTCTCTCGTCTGTGTATATTATGGCAATGACATCTCTAAGGTTGCAACATTTTCAACATCTTGAACTTGGATTTTGACCTACATTTTATGACCTTGAACCCTGGTCATATGGTTTGAACGGACAATCCTAGGGTTCTTAAATTTTACATGCTTACATATATATGTATCTTATACGTACAAGACATTCTAAAGGGATTCAGGATCTGTGACCCTCGGTCGCTTGCTAAGATGAGCACAAAATTACAACTGGAATGTACTTGATTTGTGCGGTCATAGAATTAAAAAAAAAGTAAATTAAAAATATTTGGTTCGTACCACAAGAGTCCAATTTGAGTATATTCATCGTAAGATTTCTTCATGTACATGATAATTGACTTTTTGGTCTGAGACTTTGACCTACGTTTGCGAAATTTTACTAAACTTCTAAATTGCCATTAATTTTGAACTGTTCAATGTGTATGTCTTGGATTCCAACATGTGTATATCTTTCAACATTGCCGATCTTGACCTTGGAAATTTGACCTATTTTCTTATTTACCTTGGCTAATTTTTTTTCATTTGGTGTTTTGGGCTTTCATATTTTAATTGCCTGTTTCTTATAACAAAATCTTTCTCTGGTTACCATTTTTATTTTTTACATTTGACCTTGATCAGAGACTGTGGCCTTCTTTTGAAAACATTTAACATTGGTCATAAGATCTTAATGGTAGAAGACAAAGCTTTCATATATCTTAAATGTATTTTTTTGTGACAAGGCTTTTTATATACAATTTGATCTCATGACTTCATGACATATTTTTTTTTAACTTTCTAAAGACGTTGCCCAAAAGATTTGAACGTCTAGTTCTAAGCCTTAAACAATTCCAACATTTATTACCTGTTACAAAAGTTTTGCATGAGTACGAATGGTTTTACCTTTGAACTTTATCATAGAGTTTGAGAGTTGACATACTTTTGAAAAAGATTTGCCATCGCAATCACTTCGAAAAGGTACCAAGTATGGCTTGGGGGGATTCATATTTGTTATATATTGGCATTTTTGGGGTCTATTATTTTTACCTTATGAATTTTAACTTGGAATTTGACCTAACCTGCCGATTTTAACTTTGGTCGTTACTTCTGAATTTCTGGTGCTTGTGCTCTCTCATATTACCTGTACAAGTGTATAACAAGACCTTTTCGCTGGATACCAAAACGTTTTACCTCTTAACCTTGATCTTGTAATTGAATATTGGAATTATGAATTAAACATTTAAGAATTTTTATTCAACCTATCTTTGTTGGATAATGTACTCAGTAATTTAGTAATATTCTCCCCTATAAGCACATTTGAAGCTAACATCTATACTTTATTTATCATGTAATGAATTAATGAAACCGAGAGGTTCTTGGTAAAACGATCAATACATTTTCAAGAAACCCATTTAAATTATGTTGTATTCATCAAGTTTTCATTATCAAACTACCTTGTGTTATGTTGGGAAATCATTTTTAAAGATCTGTGGAATAGTCTGAATAGATATGAATAATGAAAATGTATTTGAAATATAAAAGAAGTATAAAAATACCAAAATAATGTAAGACACACATATACAATAAAAGATACCGTTTGCTTGTTTAAGGGAATGTGAGAGCACTACGGTATCCACTGCCTATCCATGTACATGTATAGACTCGTATATACTAGCTGAAGAAGACAAGGGAACTCACTGCCCAAGATGACAGCAATGGCGGCCCGATTGTTCTGATTCTGGTTTCATCGATGCGTGGTCATGTATTGATTCTAGTGTTATTTTTGGCACACCTGTGTCTGCTGAATATAACACGAACAGTAGAGGTGGGTACTTTTTGCTTTTGGATGAAGAACGTGCTAATCAGAACAAGTTTAAGATGCCAAAGACAATAATTGGATTGACAGACACACAAGAGCTGTAATGACAGAGTTCACACTTTATAACCCAAATACTAATATGTTTATTAATGCAGTATCTGTGCTGGAATTTCTCGAACAAGGATTTGCAATGCCATATATTCATTTACGGCCATTTACGAAATCTTTGACCTTTAACGAATGTTCTACTTCATTACAAACCTCTCTAGCTCTTTTTGTTCTATACTTTATTTTTATTTCTGTTGATATTGTGGTGCAGTTGATAACAAACTGTAGAAATGTCATCAAAAGGGTCTGGTTTTGGGTGGAAGTAGTATTTGCCTTGATCAGTGCCTGCTGTATAATCCTTTTTGTTATCCGCAAAAACATATCTGACAAGACTGGGAAGATGTTTTATGATCAACAGTATACAGGAGAAAACAATATCATTAATTACTACCAAATAATTGTACTGAACATTGCAATCCAGTCTGTATTAGGTATTATTTCCTTTTTTGCCTTTCTAAAAATTTCAAGGGCCTTTGAGTACACCAAGACATTTTCGGTTTTCTGGAGAGTGATTTATAAGTCTTCCAATCCTTTACTTGGGTTTTCTGTTGTCTTTGGCATCACTCTGTATGCGTTTTCTTCTATGATATATCTACTTTTTGGGAAGCCTGTTGCTTCAGGAACATCATCACCGTTTTGGGAAATTTGGCGAACACACTCGTTGGGAGAAATAATGTTGCAATATTAATGAAAGTCTCACAAGTTTTTGCTATGTTCTTTTATTTCACTTATGGGGTTTTCGTCATTTTTCTGTTGCTTAATATATTTGCTGCAATTTTGAACAAAACAATAGACATAGTGAAATTGAAGAACGTTAACAGAAGTGCTGAACTTGTATTTGGTATCGGCGATTATGCTCGAGCCTCTCTGAAGAATATCATTATTTTGATTTCGACAACCGTTTCTCGCAGCAAAGAGAAAAGAAAAGTAAATATCACCTCTCTCTCTCTTCTTTTTTAGCAAATTCAACGGAATAATTTTAAAACAATAGGAATTGAAAGAGAATTTTGCTAAAGAAGAAAAGCTTGGCACCTTTATAAAATAATTTTTGTATACAATGACAGACGAGATTCTTTATGGTTAAAGCAGACAGAACATCGATACATACGCAGTTGTTTACATACTTCTACAACTCTTCTGGGCATACCAGGCGAAAATAAAGGACAAGGAATGGTAGCACCAAATCTGGCCCATTGTTTTACTTAAAAACCAGAATACAGTAAAAAATTTTGATAGTTAGCAGTTACGAACTTGAAATGATGCCTATTTTAAAACCAGAACTAATTTTGATTCAAATCTTACCCGGATGGCTCTAGAGTGTGTAGAAGTGTAATATTTTCCCAAATTTCCTCAATACCGGTGGCATTTCGTCAAGTATACTGTCATTTTGGGAAACAAAGAGCGCAATCTTGCTTATCTGAGACTTTTGAAAATAATTTGCATCTGATGCTTATTCATGAAATTGATAAATTTGGTAGATAGGAAGCGTGTGTCCTATGTTTTCTGAAACAAAATGTGCTGGAAAATCAATGAAAAATTGTATAAAAAATGAGAAAACTCGGAAATTGACATACCGGTATCTTTTGATCTTCCTGTGACTTCTTAGAACTTAGAACCAATACACCCTTTTTGGCATAGTTTTATTTATAAACTGTTTCATCATTCTTTAAGACAACCTTAACCAGGGGGCCAAAAAGGGATTTTAATCTATCATGTCCTTTAACAACATATTTACACAGAAATTGAGGACACTTTATTTTGGACAATATAACTAATGCTTTTTTAAACATGATATCTTATTTGTCCATGTGCTTTCTACTTTTTGCCCAAATTTTGGAATAGGGCTTAGTACTGTTGTAAACATTGTGACCTTAAGCTGATAACCAATAACTGTTTAATAAAAAGTCATTTTGCAGTATCATTTGCAAATGATACTAGTAATCATGCTGTGATTGAAGCATGACAATTTTGTTTCGCTGGAAACACAGAGAGTTTAGATGGAGTCACAATAGATCGTTGGTAAAACGTGGGGAAAATCTTTGATTGGTAAACATCGGGGCTAAGATGACATAGTTATTGTGGCTTTTGGGCCTATTGATGCATATGCTCCTTTCGTTGATTAGATTTCTTCTATTCTAATTTTCTCTATCAAACGTAGCGATTTGATAAAATCGAAAGAGTCAACAAGGATAAACAACTATGATATTTCACACACCATGCATGATGATGATGATGATGATGATAATGACACAGTTGAAGAAAAAACTACAGAAAAAATATCGAGCTAGAGGAAGATCTGGAATTAAACACACATAACCTTTTGAAATATATATGACGAAGTTCTTATGGTTCATCTCTGCCAAGTGGAATGTCTCGTAAAGTACAACTGATTTATAAGTAGAGATATTCCTTTCTAATCATACGATTCAAAATTGTTGTTTTGATATAAAATACATTCTTTATACAAGAGATTTATCACAATTTTAGTTTATTTTCCACCTGTATTAGACTAAATAATGTAGCTTGATAATCAACGTAAATAAAAGGAATTTATGTGTCTGTTGACAATGATAAACAAGAATGAACAAAATGTCCCATTCTCGTAAAAATTTAATGCATTTAATGTTTTAATGTTTAATGCATTTAATGTTTCAATGTACCCTTAAAGAAACTCGTAGTTTCTCTTGAAGAATCCTAATCTGTAAGGTAAAACAAAGATACAATATACATATTTCAAAAATTACTTAGGAATTTAAACCTTACCTTCCTCTGAAAGTGCATGTTTTATATCAAAATTGGAGATGGGCCTTAACATACTATGAAATAAACCAAATCCATTTAAAATGTTACGAAGTCATGAAAAGCTTGATAATGCACTCAAAAAAATTTCTAATTTGGATCTAGTAATGTATTATCAGTAAATGACCTATCTAATGACGTTTGGTCAAGAAGACACACATCTAATGACGTTTTGTCGACAAATGACGTATTTAGCGATGTTTTATCATCATTATCGTAGCCCTCACGTCTGTCCCAGATTTGACAGTAGGAAGCCAGAGTCTCTTCCAGTCAGAAGAAGACCACGGTCCGTTAAGGAAGGCGTAGTGACAAGAATTAAACCACCATCCTCCTCTATTAGTAAGAGCACAGTTACCACCGTCATAGTTAAGGTTCTTGTCGTTGTCATTGTCAAATGTACTAAAAGCCATCCCGGACAGATTAAATTTATTAGGCTCCCATGTGTTTACCATACTCTCACCTACAGAATAAAAGAAAAAAAACATATATGTTTACAGTCAGGTAGGTATTACAGCTTTTATCGTCCCCCCGCTTTCTTAAAGCGAGTGGAAATTAAATTGATCACATTCGTCTGTCTGTCTAGCTGTTTGTCTGTCAGTCTGTTCTTTTGACACAAAAAAATTTACCTTGGTCATATATATTTGGTTTAGAAGAGATAGGGTTTTCTCATTACACATTTATATAACTTGTGATAAGACTTTTATAAATGAACATTGATGTTTGACCCCTTGACCTTAAAGTTTGAGTCAGCTTTTTCATATTAAACCTGTGTATTGCCTGTGACAAGACTCTTCTAAATACACTATGAATTAAGACCCCATAACCGTGATCTTCAAGTTTGACCTACTTTATAAAACATTAGACTTAAAATTCGTTATATGTTTTAATGTTAAGAGATACGGCTTTCATGATAAACTTGTAAATTATCTGTGACAATAACTTCCTGAATACACTTTGATAATTTGAACCCATGACCTTGAACGTGATGTTTTACATAGTTTTCAAAATCTTAAACATTACTCATGACTTCTAAATGAAGAGACTTAGGCGTTTCATATTAAAGTTGAACATGGCTTGGGGCAAGACCTTTCTAAGTACACTATGATTTTTGGTCTCATGACCTTGTCCTTGAAGTTTGACCTAATTTTCAAATAAAGTTCATTCATCTTAATAACTTTTGATTGAGAAGAGATAGGGCTTTCATAGTAGACATCTGCATTTCCTGTGACAAGATACACGTACAGATATCTGAGCATGCTACATAATTTCTGACCCCTTGAAGTTGACCCTCATGATCGACCTTATTTTAAAATAAAGTCAACTTCTGTGATGGCTTCTGAATGACATATGAAAGGGCGTTTATATTTGAAACAATATACCATAAAATGTTACATTTCCCCCAGAAAGACTCCAAAACAGGGACCTCATTTCTTTGATTTGGCTTGTTATTTTATAATTATTATTTATTTCCATCAGGTGATATACTTTCTACCATCACGTACCTAAGCTGCCCGTGACATTCCCCGCCAGAAAGATTTTATAATTCTCTACTTCATTGGGCACTGAGAATTGATCGTACAGCTCATAGAGTGTGGTTCCATTTACCAGTGTGATGGAAATATATAGAGATGAGTTCCTTTCTTTTGTTATCTGATGAATGACGTCATTTCCTGTGAAGTATGTATGAAATCAATTAAATGATACTTAATTTACAATACAAAGTTTGTCTTTTTATAGATATACTCTAAGAAAGACATTGTGAAACAGATATCCAGCAAATGGCCGTCTTGTTAAACATGATATTGTAATTTATAAAATCAACATGGCCTGTAAATCAGAGAATTTGATATCTGTTCTCTCTAAGCAGGAAACTGAATGCACCTGTAAGAGTCCATAAAGAGCAAATTATTGACGTTGTCAATAGTTGTTTACTATCTATACTTTTAGACAAATAGATTTTACAAAAAAAAAAACTTCGAAACGGGTGCATCATAATTTTCACTTACTCCTCTAACAAATACGATATTCAAATGATGTTTGTAAACTATCTTAAGATTTCACTCGCATAGTAGTATAGTATATTAAATTAAACGTCTACTTTATTCATCTATGAACAGTCAAAAGCTAGCGAAAACGTGAGTAGGGTGGCGTTTCCAGTTGGTGGATCTAAGCTACTAGCAATTTTTTAATGAAACTGACAACAAGCAATCGTTTACTATTTATTTCAGAAGATGTCATCAGTGATGAATTATTCAATCAAAACGTGATTTGAATGATATAGAATAAGTTCACAGTAACTTACGTTAAATTCGAATTAAACTCTTCGAGAAAACAGGGCTTAAACACAAAAAACGTAAGAAATTAAGATCATGGATAAAATATTACTTAGTGTCTTTTATTTTCATTACTTTTTTTAAGTATATACGTTTTATTTTAAGTTTTTAATACAAACAAACGGTGAAATATATATATACATGTAACAGACTTAACAAATTACATCACAAACAAGACAATGTGACAATATTGACTTAATACCATGAAACATGAATTCAGAAATATTTTATTTCAAGAGAGTTGAATTTTTTAAGAATGAAGGCATAGAAAAAAAATTAAAGAAAATGTTATACATGTAGCTAGTTTCTACGCGACAAAGAGGTACAGGAGAGCGGAAATAGGACATCCTTGCCTTGTGCCTCTTGTCATTTCGCTGGTTTGAGAAAGCCAGCCGCTGTTTTTCATTTTAAACATTGGATATGTATATAAAATCTTTGCCCACTTTAAAAAATGATTGCCAATTATAATTCTTAGTAAGACTTGGAAAAGAAAATTCCATTCAACCGAGTCAAAAGCTTTTTCAAAGTCTAAGAAAAAAAAATACCATCTGAATTTTCCCTTTCTCAGTATTCAAAGACGTCAAGTACTAATCTAGCATTTTCGCCGACATATCTTCCTTTTATGTATACAGTCTGATTTTTGTTAATTAACCTTTCTAATATTTTTTTGTAAAAATAAGGCAATGATTTTGTAATCTGTGTTCGTTAAACTAATCGGTCTATAATTTTTATAATTATCTTATTCGCCCTTTTTATAAATACGTGATATAAAAAAAATATTTTGAAACCCTCTCCTCAATCCATTAAGTTTAGATCTTATCCGCGCCCTTTTTTGTCATATATAGCGTCGTTTTCAGTCTTTAAATGTTATCAAAATTTTCTACATTTTATTCTTCCATATCTTCTATTTTCGCGTTCCATTGCTCTTATCTGTTGTTTAATTGATTTTTTGTTCATTTTTTACAAAATATATAGAGAAATCGTCAACCTTTCGTTTAATCAACTCCAATGTCATTATAGGGTTTAAAGAAGAATTCATAATATGAATAATGTCTAAAAAAAATTGTATTTTTCATCGAGATAGGAAACATTTAGTTTCCAATATCCGGGACCTTTAATTTTGTCATTTTATCATTAATTCAATATCAGAACTAAATTTTAAGTATCTACATGTATGGTCACTCATTCTACTTCCGTTTGAATGGGTACCTGTTTTTTTTATCTCAATATCTGTAATGCTATAATAAAAAGAATCATTAATAAAAATATAATCTATGCGACTTTTAGGGTCACTTTATGCATCACACCAAGTGAAACCTGACAATGCTTTGTTTTTTCCCATGTCACCATGTTATAATGCCTTATCAAATCTGTTAAAGATTTACACTTTTATCAGCATTATTAAAATTGCTTAACTGGCAGTTAAAGTCTTCAAAGACTATAATATTTTCGCTGACACAACTTTTTGAAATAAAATTCTTATTTTTTTTAAATCCACACCTCTTCTTAATTTCATCAGGGTTCGCTACTGATGTGTACATACAAACATTATTTTTTCAAAATAATACAACAAATCAAAGATCCGATTTTAATGATATCTAAACTTACCAATCCAAACATTGTGTTCCGGAGCACCAAAACCTTTTTTATAATCCGCCCAATTTCTGTCAAAGCTCAGATTTCCATTTATTCGTTTTTGGATTATCTTGAAAAGATATGCAGTAAATAATGGTTATTTTGACAAGCATCGTGTTTTGAATTTAATGGGCTCAGAAAAATATGCTTCCTGACTCTTAAAAGAAACTCATATAAAAAAGTTACGAATTCCAGATTACATGTCATGAAGCCATTGCTTTATTGATAAACCTACTGTCCATCCGCCTTCCTGTGTATCCATATCACAGTAAACTGTAACAGGACTGGTGATGGTTCCATAAGGATATATCTGATACACGTCTGAACTGCTGTAACCAGCTTCGCAAAGGTCTTCACAATCAGAAGGTAATGCTGAAAAAGATATAAATGTGTCCATATGACATGAATTCCCCGCACAAGGAACGTTTGCTTTGCCAGTGTGAAATTCTTTGGTCAGAGGTAAAGCTAAGATATTATGACAGTAAGATAAATCATTCTACTTCTTAAGGTATCACCTGATTCCACCTCTAATGTTTACAGAGGTCAATCTTTGCTTTGCTCCCAAATTGTATTGTTAAAATAGACCTTTGAGCATGATTACTCTTACATATAAACTTTTAAAAAAACTTCAAAATGAAGGAATAGTGAGGTCAAGGTCATTGGAAACGTCAAAGTATGAAAATATACTACAGCTCTGCGCACTTTTAAAACTCACGTGGTTTTTCGTCACAAATTTACGTCACTTGGTTTCAATGCGTAATTGTGTAACTAGAAAATATTCTACAGCTCTGCGCAACAAAACATTTTTATACCATTAACTATTGACTGGGCTGTGTTTGTGTCATGTGATTAGGGAAAATTATGTCATGTAACTAGTATGTATTAATAACTAGTCAGTTTGTCATTAAATGTATATTTTGTTTTAAGCCCAGCCAATTAATTGTTATATACGTTTTTTGTATATGTAATGTAGTTTTAGTTTTAGTCACCCCCATTTGTTAGTTCAATAATTGACATTTTCACTCAGTTGTGTTTTTTAATGATTTATACAAAAGGGTCAGCAAAAACAAGCTTCAAATAGCCAAAATTGTCTTTCTCATTACAGGAAATTTTGTGGATATAAATATATCTGTAGAGGATTTTATTTAATCTGTTACTGTTTTGATTACATGGAGAAGGAACGAAATTTTGAACAATAATTCCCGTTTATCTGTCTAAAAAATTTTAAAAAGGTTTGTCTAAAAGTATTTTTTCTTATAATTTAAAGGCTTAATGCAAATGTAAATATTATTCTCTATGTATAATCATGCACTTCTTAGTAATAAAAATAAGCAGAACACGAATCCCTCCCCAATACGGAATATGACTAAATTTTGCACTTTGTTGTGTTGTTCATCTGTAATATTTTTATTAAGCATTTTACATCTTATTCGTTAAATTTATAATAAACTACTCAATGCTTTTTCAGTACTTTAAGTAAAAAAAAATCTGTTAGAGAGTACACTCTTTCCACAACATATTTCGGTATTCCGGTTTCAATAAAACAGCAGACAACATTATATTTAAAGTCTTGATATTTTTCACCTTTCTATATGAAAAGACAAAATTCTTATCATTGAATGTTGTCTTTGTTTTGAAAATTTACGAATAATCTGAGAAACCTTCGAATAAGGATTTGGGAGATTTTTAACACGTATATATATTGGTGATAAACTTGCAGTTCTTTGAACCGGGATGAAGAGTTTAAACAAATGGCTTAAGGAATTTGCAAGAGCTGTGATTTCGATTCATTGATCTATGTCTTTATTCTTAACTTTACAAGGATATGTTTCATTTGAAAACTATAAGGTAGAAACTTTGTATTACAGTAAAAGTAATGATAGCCGATCCTAAAAATATATCATATGCAAAAATGTTAATCACGTCGCAATATCCATATTATATGCGAGGCTTTTTGAGGCTTTTTTATCTGCTGATTGCATGAAAACTTCATCGAAAAAAGGTTGATTACCTAAATAGCCTTTGTCACTTCATCAGAAGTCCTGAAAAGAATGTAAGAAACGCCTTGTTGTTTCAAGATAGAAAAATCTGTCTACAGTTTTGTCTTCCGTCTCTGATGCACTTTGTAAAATTTTTATTTGACAAACAGTTCTTTTGACAGAAAATGGTAATGGTAATACTTTTTCTAAAGGGAAAATGACGTCGTTTTTGGCATTTCAGTGTTTACTCCTAATCATTCCCGTAAAATAACATTTTCAAACTAGTAGGCGTTACAGTGAATATTAATTCTGTATTCAAATTACAATATTTGGGAAAGTTGTTCTACCGCACATATGACTGGATGAAATTGAAAAGGTGCGCAAAGTCATAAGACTCGGCCTCGTTTATCTGTAAATGTATTGATTGCATGGAGAAGAAATGAAAAATTGAACAACTAAGAGACTAATTGTTCTCGAACAATTAGAGGTCTTTTAACTTTCTCTGAATTCAAATTTCATTTTTTAAGCGGTTAGCTTCGCTAACCGCTTTATGGCATGTGTCCGATTTTTATCGACACCGGAAACTTCCATAAGGCGCTACCTATCGACAACGGAAACTTCAACAAAGCCTCTATATACCTAGTACCTATGATTTGTTTCTAACACATATAACATACGTTAAATAAAATCAAGACTACCAAAACAACATAATCTTTCGGTTTTTTAATTTTTTTCTGATTTTGTTTGTCAATGAAATAAATTTATAATTGTTGTATTGAAAAAAGTTTATGTATAGGAGCATTTGGTGTCGAGATTAAATTTCCGTGACGTCAGCTGATGGCGATCGGGACCTGTGACGAAATTCGAAGTCAGCATGAAGTTTAGCTGATAACATTATCAACGCGTTAGATTTAAACTTTAGGAAGAAATGTATAGCGAGAAATATCATATTTGAACCCAATGTTACACGAAAACCAGTAGGCATTTCCGATTTATGTGTTAAATTGAAGCCTGAATCGAACAGGTGGTCAAAATGGCATTGGACACCTTGTGTATTTATATGTAGAGGGGTAGAATGTTTCGATGTTTCGATATTTGGCTAATTTAGAGACTTACTGATCAAAATTCAGGTGCCTGTGATTGATCATAAGGCACCCCTCATGAACAATAAATATTTGACCGAATTATGCTACTGGGCACAGGGAGGACGGGTTAATTACTCGCTAAAGGGGTTGAAGCTTATTACCGACTGCAAAACATCGGAGAATCTCTCGATCGAGTTTCATTTTCCAAAATATTAAGGCATCCCTTTAATTAACTTTAGTAATACTAGTACACGAAGAAAGCCTTTATATAAAAATACTGAATACATTTGTAAGTTGTACAGTAATGGATTACTTCCATAATGAAACGTTTGTTTTCTTCTTCTCCATTTTTTCTCAATTGAAATTATTTAAAAGATGACAAAAGCTTTGTTTCCAGGGATAAATTCTGTACTCAGTTATTACAAACGATTTTAAACGATCACATTTAAAAAAAAAATAATAATGGGAGCCTGAAAATGCTAAAATTAATTTTTAAAAATTGGAGAAAAAAAATTTATTAAATCGGCAATTGATCCTTTTCTCAAAATCAGCCGATATAAAATATGCACAGAAAAAAGAGGCATGAAAAATCTTGACTATAAGCACAAATTGAAAATTATATCTAATGAATGATTATTTTTGAAAGTTTGCTAAATTCCTATGCAAGGTATAAGTTGTAAAAATACTTTTTAAATTTGAATTTGTCCAATTTGTTAATTATCATTTTGAGCCTTTGAGAAGAAATAAAAATTAAAATACAGATGCTTACAGACATATTGATAGAAATTCGCATACTTGTTATTAGTAAAAAAAAAAACAATGTATTGCTTATGCGACATATTGAAGAAAGTGACAATGATACCTAGGTAATTCTTGCAATGGACAATTTAATTGTTTGTTATACACTGACTTTTAGTGAACCTTTGAATTTTTAAAATACTAGTATTGATGGATTAAACAACAACTTTCCTTTTCACACGGGTTTTTTTTTTTAAAAATATTTCATGAAAAATATTTGCCAAATACTCAGTATATGTTCGTTTATACATATCGTGCAAGACTCTTTTTTAAATAATTGTCATATATCATTTACTTATTCGAACATTTAATTGTATGAAAACTCAATAATGTACATTTCTTAAAACTTTACTATCTTGTTTACTTGTCTTTCTTCCTGTGAGAGAAATAGTTCATAATATTAATAAACAGATGTACTCAGTATCTGTATCAAAATACAGAATGAACAGTGATCGGTCTCAAAAGAAAAACGGATCCTTGAAAGTTCCGGTGCCTAGGAGAAGTAAGCATCCCCAATGACAGGTCACACCTGCTGACCTGCAATGAGCCTACGAACTGAAGCCCTCTGAAATTAATTATTTCTCTGGTCGTCCATCCGTTTTTCCCAGACTAGCCAGCTAAAGATCTATGTACAGTACTCCACATCAATTAATCTAAAGAAGTTGAATTATCATTTTATTTTCTTTTTGAGTTGTTTGCTATAGTAGCCTTTACAGTTACCTAATTTCAGAATCAATAGAGCATGAAAGCCAATTAAATTTGCAACATCAACATAATTTTTTTTCGTTCTGAGCACTTTTGGACGCCACCAAGGGAGACAATTAGGGAGAAATTTTTGACATTGAACTTCCTGTCTTTCAAACTGAAAATCTCAGGTTGATATTTTGAAACAAACATTTGTGACATCAGTCTGGGATGTTATTGGTTATACCATTTAGTTAAGTACTACAAAATTCAGTGTGTCTGCTTCTTCGCTGACGACACTGGAAAAAAATATGCATGCCTACTTTAATATCATCAATCAATGCATTTTTTGTTATTGTACACTGTACATATTCGATGAAAGCATGCTAACCGCTTTTCAGTACTTTCAGTACTTTGATTATATATCGCATTAGATTCAATTTCATGAAAGAAATTGTTTAAAATGTGAAAAAATATAAAATTATAAATATGTGGAAAAGAACTTGACCTGAAAAATATTCAAGGACAAAAAACACATTGCAATTAACCCCATGCATCTCCGACTTATTATTTTAAAGTTATAAGGTTTAAAAGTAAGCACAAAGACGTTAAACTTAAAGGATGATAACTAAAATAAAGGGCCATTACATTCCCTCGGCATTGAATAGTTTGAAGTTGTTTCTAAAGACTCCAAAGACATTTGTGAAGTTTTTGTGTCTCTACGCTTAACAGTTTCCAGGGAGGAGTGATAACATGGTTTTTTTTCATAAAGGGCACTAACTTTTTTTTGGGTTCAATCTTCGGGAACAAGATTTAAATCTTAGAAATAGTTTTAAGAGTGCATAAAAATTATGCAAAGACAGATAGTATATGGTGAAAGAGAAAAAGAGATATCAAAAAAAGCTAAATTTCTCATTTTTGGAATTACCTTGAGCTTTGAACTTTGCAAAAATTTTAATGTTAAAGGGCAATGAATCTCATGCAGCTGGTCCCACGTCTCCCCATCTTATCGTTTTGATTTTTTTTTAATTATTTGTAAATTAAGAGGTAGAGTTTACCTGTGTTGCCTTGATTTGATTAAATACTTTAATATTAACTGATAAATTTTGTATTCAAGTTCAGATATTCACCCAATCTAGAATATTTTTTTTTATAAATATAGAGTTCATTAATACATGTACCATAAATAAAATTAAGATAAAATACTTGATATACATGTACGTGATTGAAAGCACTGAACAATTATTTCTTCAAATAATTTTTTTTTTATTTTAAAAGGCTTATACAATTAAGAAAAAAATCGCAATTTAAACTTAACATCAAAATCATCTAAAGCAAAATTCATTTTAATTTAATAAGCTGTATTGGAAATAACTAGAGGTACTGTGAGCAATGAGCTCACTAAATGATACCCCCGCCTCTCATAATGTCCATGTTTTGCTATATATCGTTTTACGGTAGCGTGTAAAGAGGAATAACTCCTGATATCTTATGTTATTCAGAAGCCGCCATATCTCACGTCATTGGTAAGAATATAATGGCAATGTCCATCTTTTGCTATGGTAAACCTGAAATACGTGTCGGATCAAAAAGTAAAATAGGAGGTGCACAATCGCAATATGTAATAAAGATTCTGTGAAAGTTTCATTTAATTTTACTCAGTGGTATAAGAAGAGTTGCGGATAAGAGATGGGTACCCCAAAGCGTAACAGACAGACGGACGGACGGACGGACGTACAGACAGCTTGACGTACAGACAGACGGATTACAAATTACAATATACCCTCCCACTTTTCAAGCGGGGGAGGGGGGGTTAAAAAAATGACACATGATTGATAGATTTTTCCGGTTTAAGATATTCCTGTCTAAAAAAGAATGTTACATACATATATATTCAGCAAACTTTCATTTCACCGATCTTTAAGACACTAATATGAACTAGAGGTACTGTGAGCGATGAGTTCACTAAATGTTACCCTCCGTCTCCTTATAGTTATAATCACAAAGTCCATGTTTTGTTGTGGCTGGGAAACCCAAAATATGTGTCGCATCAAAAAGTTAAATAGGAGGTACACAATAGCAATATGTAATACAGATTCTGTGAAAGTTTCATCAAATTTCATTCAGTGGTATTAGAGAAGTTGCGGATAAGAGATGGGTACCCTAAAGCGTAACAGACGGACGGAATTAACGATTACCATATACCCTCCCGCTTTTCAAGCGGGGATATAAAAATATTGCTGAAGTTTAGAAACTAAAGTTCAAATTTTAGTGGTTTTATATTTTTTGTTTAAGTTTTAAGCTTGCAGTAAATAAAGATACAATATTAACATCAAATGAAACATGTCAAAAAAAAGCCAGACAATTGGTGTTTTTAATTGTTGCTAAAAATTATATTTATGAAAAATATAAACCAATGGATAAAATATACAAGTTGTGTTTCTAAAATTACTCAAATATACATTATGATACGGGGGGGAAATTGAACTCATTATTTTCTTGAAACAAATGTAATTGCGATTATAATCAAGAGCCTATATAGAAAATCTTGGCTACATTTGTAAAACAAAATTAAAAATATTACTTACAATGATACGAATAATATCTCCAGTTTGCCTCATCCGCCATTTCGGGCGTGATGATTTTCTTATGGAGACGGCACTTCTTTAACTGAGGGCTGTATCCAAAGAATCCACACGAGCTTTGACACAGGGCAGCACATTCTATCAACGAATCAGAGTTGTATTCTCCCAGGAGCTCTTTATTAGATTTCTTTTCAAATTCCAATATTGGGGTATATTTCTGCAAGATAATAGTAGCTTTAGACACGATAAAAAAGACAACACAGAAGACCCATAGACTACTCATATTGTTTTCTGTATGCAATACTTCCTATTGCGTTTCTGTGATAATTAGATTATTAGTCTTTTTGATGTCATGCTTAAATACGTTACATTTATAAGCGCTGAAACTGATTGGTTAGTTGATACGCATTCGTATTTAACTATATTAAAATATCGATTTTGTTTCATTCATATTCATTCTTATTTGACCAAGAATTAGAGTCATGCCTAAAATCTTAGAATTTTAGGCAGCAAGAAAGTTTGAGTTGCTGCTGGTAAAAATAATTCTAGAAAAAATGAAAATTTCAGATACAGTATTTTCAAGAATACTTCTTTTATACAAATTGTTTTAAAGATTGCACAAAGGAAAAGAATCAGGACGACACACTACACAAACTAAGTTATGATTGATTGATTGTATATCGTTTAACGTCTCTCTCGAGAATCTTTCACTCATATGGAGACAAGTCATAAAAGACAAATTAAATGAAATATCAAAAGGCATTTACAAGAATATCAATATTTTCGAAGTGAAGTAATTACAGTATGAATATTATACATAATATAAATGTTTATTATACCTCTGTGAATTTATTCAATATAAAAACATGAAGAATAAACATTCTATCTTTTTCAAACAGCCCCTACTGTGAAATAGTTTTTGTGCTATCTGCCCATGGTGAAATAGTCATCAAACTATTCACCGGCAGCATTCTGTTTCCCTCGCTTTTCATCTCGGAAAACTTCTAGTTTTATACGGATTGTGACGCGTATATATTATGACGTAACAAAAGTTAAGTCAGCATCGGTATAATATGGAATATCATAGTTGTGTGTACCCTGGACTCCCAAAAGTTAACAAAAGTTAAGTCAGCATCGGTATAATAAAACACCTATTTACTGACTATTCGGACAATAGCAAGTTTATCGTCCCCCTCGACAGCAAACCTCGGGAAATAGTTTGCTGTCTTGGGGAACGATAAACTTGCTATTGTCCTCATAGCCAGTAAATAGGTGTATAATATTACACTTGCAAGTGTCTTGAGGGCAAATTGTTATCATTCCGGAGATCCGAGGAGAATAGAAGAAAATCGAGACGACGAGCTGTATGAAATACCGGTATATGGCTATAACGAACAGTATTCAAGCTTCAAAGTCCATTAAACACTACAAAATTTAAACAGAGCAAACACAGACATCTTAGACTACATAAGATGTAAAAATAAATAAATAAATTTAAAAAATGGGTAAATACATGTAACCTAAAGAAAATATACAATCTATATAACATTTTTAAAGAAATTTTCCCATTATATCACAAATATAATATTTTTATCCATATGCCCTGAAAAACTGCTTAATCACGCTGAATATAGTTGTATTCCACCGGAAAGGGTTATATTGCCCTCCCGAACAGTTATGTTTCATTCCGCAAATTAAATACGTCGGGTTCGAAATTCACAGAGGCAGCTGCTAAGCTAACGTAAACAGTTCTGCTAAAATTAAAAAGTCGGGACAACGTCTGTGATTTGTTTATTTGAATTTAGAGGAATTAGATAATTTAATTGAGGAGAAAAAATCCTTAAATACAACAAAGGTTATCAACTTGTCAGCATACTGAAAACTTTCTGCCATGAAACGGGATGTTTCGGAATTATACCCAACGTACATGTGTACATAGTGTTCAATAAACAGAACAGAACATTTTATTTCTAATTAAGAGCCCATAACAGACAAGTATGAGATTATTACAATAATAAGGAAAAGATAAGCCAACGAATAGGAAAGCAATTATACAATTAGCAATTGACATAAATCATTTCAACAATAATCCCGCTTCAATTGAAAGGAATACAACTATATGCATGTATGTGTAAAAGAATTGTGTAATTGAGTTCTTAACGCTTACTTTGTTTAATAATCATAAAAAGGCAAACAATTTTTCTCAATCACTGATTAGATTTATATTATTTATTAAGTAGCCCTGCCTTGGGTTAAAATCACAAAAGAATCAAATATAACTAGTGAACTACAGGGAAGGTAAACCTAAACTTCTTATTAAATAGATACACAAGTACCAAGGACAGGTCGGCTCTATTCGGGCCCCCTACCCTGGCACCTGTGATCTTCCTGACAAATTGTCAGACCTTTGGCTTATGGCTTGCCAATCTATTTCATACAATTGAACAGCTTCGGTTCTATTCGGGCCACTGATCAATTTTATGAGTCCAGAAGTTTAAACTAGAAATAATTATTACCTATCTCCTTCTTCGCTGTAACAGGAATGACACTGTCTCTCAGCGTCTCCTTCTTTTATACTACTGAGACGGTCTATTATAAAGGGGTGTCAGGTTATTCCATTATGATTATAATTAGGGTCACTAAAACGTTTGAAGTAATAGATCAAAAACATCACATTACCCACGCCTCTGGGTACATTCGTCCCGAATGAAAAAAATCTTATCTTTTTAAATGGTTTTTATTTTCAATTAAACAATGAAACAAACAACCACAAGAACCATAATTTGGTTAACACTATCTGTGTTGGACATGGTTATATACAGTACTCTCTAACATAAAATAAATTTTTCAACAGTGGTTTCTTCAATATAACTGGACCCTCTCTAAATTTTTTGTGGTTTTTACTGAAACTTCCATGCGAAACTCAGTTTGTGTGCCAATGTCAATGTATTCTCAATCAGTTGTTTAGCATAATCATTGGATGGACATTTCCCTGAAAGCATCGGAGATATTTTCTTGCGAAAAACCCGCCCAACCCTGATATCAGAGTCTGGTCTCTTTACTGTTTCTATAGATGCACTTTGGCCACTGGCACAAGCTGTATTGCTGTCATTGGATTCTGTCAAAATTAAATCACCTGGGTCTTGTGACAACCATTCTTCTTTCTCTGAATCGCTTTCACTTGACAAATTAGTGTTGTATTCATTTTCTGAGTTCTCTGGTTTGCCTGCACTTGCTGGGTCAAGCTTCTGTCCCAAAGGCATTGGAATTTCCAATAAATCTGCATGTGCTCTCTTCCTATGTCTCTTAACATTACATTCTTTTTGTGATTTAAAATCACATAATTCACAAGAATGTTCTTTCATGGCACATTGTACAACATGCATGGAGAACTCATTGTCTCCTTGAAACAGTTCGGCACACAGAGGACACTTCCTTGTCCCACTCCGTTTGGTTAACTTTGTTTTCACCATGGTTTTGCGTGATCTAAAATAGACAAAAACTATATTATACTCTAAAATATTACTAGTACTCAGTTTCATAATCTTTTAACCAAATTGGAGGTCTTCTGCTTCTAAACTGTCGTGTAGGTAACTCTTCATTACCAACAGAAGTCATTTATGTCAGCAGTCAGCGATTGTTTTTGTCAAGAATTTTGTCGTCTCTCTGTTCTACCGCATCTGGAGTTTCTCCAAACAACGTCTGATGTCGTTTCATTCTCATTCTGTCGACGTGTATGACCTGATTTGACCCACGTGCTCCGCTATTTACCATGTACGTTACATCAGACATGACCTTAATAACTTTGTATGGTCCACGCCAATAACTCGTGAATTGTGGGGACTGTCCTGTCTTAGTTCTTGGAACGTAAACATAAATCTCATCATTTTCCTTGAGCTTTGCCCAATTCAATTTTCTGTCATGATAATGTTTCTGACGAACCATGTCTTGTTGTGTACTTATGCGAACAATTTTATGTGCATTTTCAAGCCTTTCTTGCAATATCCGAACCCATTTATTTTGAAGTACTGGGATATTAGCAGAGGGTACATCTTACATGATGTCTAAAGGAGTGCAAACCTATGAACAATTTCTTAAACGAGTTAAATTTTTGACAAGCAAGTTGATGAAACAAGAATATCAACAGTCTCGTTTAAAGTCATCATTTCGTAAATTCTATGGTCGATACAATGACCTTGTCAGCAAATACAATTTATCATTGAGTCATATGCTGACTGACGTTTTTCATACCAATTGTTAGTCCATTATTTATACACTGAATTGACGACGGATTTTTTCCGTTATTTCCTGATCATGACAACGAGCACACGGCGGGTGTGACCGGTCGGCAGGGAATGCTCACACCTCCATGGCACCTGATCCCACCTCTGATGTTTCAGAGGTCCGTGTTTGCTCTGTTCTTATTTTGTATATTGTTTAATGGACGTTGAGATTGAATACTGTTCGTTATCTCCATATCCTTCTTCCAAGCATCAATGAATTTCGAGAAAAACCAATTGTTTCATGGATTGTGGACCTGTATGCCATCATGACACTAGGTAAATGCTCATCCCAATCCACTTGATTGTCGTTAACAAAATTGCTGAGCATAGTTGTGAGGGTCCGATTGAAACGTTCCACCATACCATCCGATAGAGGATGATATGGCGTTGGGTGTGTCTTTCGAATTGTAAGCAAAGTACACATTTCGGAGAACAGTTTGCTTTCAAACTGCCTGCCTTGGTCTGAGTGGATGACTGCTGGTGTACCAAATCGACATATCACCTCTTCTACTTTAATCTTTGCAATCGTACTGGCTTCCATATTTGGCATTGCAAAACTTTCTGTCCATTTAGTATAATAGTCTGCAACCACCAGGATGTATTTGTTTCCATTCTTTGTGACTGGTAGCTCTCCTAAAATGTCTGTTGCTATTCTCTCAAAAGGATAACCAGAATGTACTACCTTCATGGGTGCACACTTGGTCACATTGTCACTCTTCCTTTTAGAACAAAGCTCACAACCAGCTATATACTGTCGTACATCAAGCTGTAGCCCAGGCCAGTTATACCTACATCGAATTTTAGACAATGTCTTCTTCATACCAAGATGACCTGAAGTTTTCTCGTCATGGTATTGTCTAAGCACATTATGGCGTTCAGAGTATGGGACTACATACTGATAAAGTGTCTGCTTTGACGACAATTCTTCCCACTTTCGACAGAAAAGATTATCTTTAATGCACAGTCTGTCAAACTAAGAAACCAATGACTTAAGAAAATAGTTTTTTGGTGTCACTTTCTTAAAACCAGGAGAGGAGCCTTCCTCAGTCCATTCCCATAACTTTTGTAGATCATTGTCATTTTTCTGAGCTAACTGTAGTGACTGGCATTGTTCAATCTGGTTTCAAATATTAACATCGTACTCCTTATTTTCAAGTGTACTGTGATAACCACATTGCTTATATGGAAGCCTGCTCAGTGCATCTGCATTTATATGTAAACGCCCTGGACGATGTTCAATTCTGAAATTGTAAGTTGATAGTATATCTATCCAACGTGCAAACTGTCCCTCAGGGTTTTTAAATTGCATTAACCACCTAGGAGAACTATGATCTGTCATTACAAGGAATTATCTGCCATACAAGTAATGTTTGAAGTACTTGACAAAATGTGTCACGCCTAAGAGTTCCTTTCTGGTAACACAATAACGACGTTCAGATTTTGACAAGCACCTACTAGCATATCCACAAACTCTTTCCTTGCCATCAATTACCTGTGAAAGCACAGCACCAATAGCTTTATCGCTCGCATCAGTATCTAAGATAAATTCCTTTTCAAAGTCTGGACGTGCAAGAATTGGTTCTGAGGTCAGAATTTGTTTTAGCTTGTCAAATGAAATCTGACACTTCTCTGTCCATTTAAATGGTTTCTCTTTGGACGTCAAGTCATGCAAAAGTTTTGCAATAGTGGCAAAATCCTTGACAAACTTTCTATAATAAATACACAGACCAATAAATGATCTTACTTCTGTAATATTGGAAGGTGTATTCCAATCTTGAATTACTTTGGTCTTATCTGGACTTTTTAATTTCAGTCCTGCTACTTCCAGACGGTCAAACACCCTTGAGAGATTTTCAATCATATCTTCGACAAAATTCTTTCCAAAGACTATAATGTCGTCAAGATAAATAAGACAGATTTCAAATTGCAAACCGCGCAGCACTGTTTCCATAAGACGTTCAAATGTTGCAGACGCGTTGCAAAGGCCGAATGGCATCACTGAAAACTCATACAAGCCTCGTCTTGTTGTGAATGCTGTTTTCTGCTTGTCTTGAGAATCAGCGGCCACCTGCCAAGACCCTGAACATAAATCTAATTTAGAAAACCAGGTAGCACCACTAAGCTGATCAAGAGAATCATCTATCCTTGGCAAAGGATATGCATCATGCTTCGTTATTTTATTCAACTTTCTGTAATCTATACAAAATCTAGTGGTACCGTCTTTTTTTCTTACTTAAAATATATTGGACGCCCATGGACTATTCGTAGGCTCGATGATATTTCGTTGTAGCATATCATTAACATGCATGTCCACCTCCTTTTGCATATGCACAGGTATTCTCCTTGCAAATTGTTTAATAGGAGGGTTGTCACCAGTACTAATCTCGTGTTTAATAATTCTGGTTCTCCCTAAATCTCGGTCAGACTTTGCAAAAGATGACTGGTACATGTAACGTACTAGTATTTGAAGTACAGCTCGATTGTTCTCCGGTGACATACCTGCACTAGACCTTATATATAAATCTTGCAAATGATCTGGCAGTTCTAAATTTTCTTTGCTATCTGCCGTACTTTTGCTCATGGTCACTGTCAAAACATTTTGAACCGAGTTCAATTCAGCAATAAATGTGCCTTTCCTTAAATGTGTTACCTCATTCTGTACGTTACGGGTAGCCAATGACGATCAGCTAGGATAGGTGTAATATGCTCCCGTTTCGATGATACTGTAACTAAACGAGCTGCCGTGTTCTGGACTTTTTGAATCCAATTCGCGGGACCCGGAGATTCCCGTACTGCCGTTAAATAAGGATTTTTTCACGCATCGGTTTTAGCCGCCATTTTTTGTGCTGCTAGGTATGTGAGAGCACGTGTTGATTTTGAATTTCTTCTACTTAAATCGACTTTTGGAATAGATAAATATTCACCATATGTTGATAGCGGGAGCGAGCATTTTGCTTCCCGTCACACACCTTTTGTTCAGTCGATGTTAGGCCACGTGGGAGAAGGGTTGCCCCTGGGAGGGGGTCCTTCTTCCCATGCCCGGCATGCACTCGGGCATCCCCTTTGAGGAGGGAAGTGTGTTACATTGTATGTCAAGGAAAGAGGTAAGGTTTGCCGCGCCCCAATTTAGCTCACCAGGGATGTGAAAGTGATTCCCTGGATCCTATTTAAGTAGCCTGTGTAGGTGTGGTTCACCTGGCAGCACCGTGGTTTGTAGCCCATCATGGTATGAATACAGTAAGGTTACCTTGAGTTTAGGGTTAGGACATCGGTATTCTGTAGGTCATGTGCGTTCAGCTAGCAGCCAACCTGTCCTTATGGGAGACACAGCTAACCTGGGGGCTGCTTCCATAGAAATTGAACCAAGCTTGAGTGAGGATATACCCCACTGGCTTGACCACGCCCTTCCACCTAATACACTGTTTGCCAATCAACAGTCTGTGACGCCTGCACTGCTCATCACTGAGTATGATCAGGGGCATGTTGACCCTTAAAGTCTCACCTTGAACCCTCTAGAACCAGCCTAGAACTGCGGACCTGAGTGTGTCCTCTCTTTCTGGAGGATTTACAACCCAGGAGCTCAATGCCACACACTTCCTCTGTCCGAGACTTTGTGAATACTGAGGGCGGACATGCCCAACCCCACTGCCCGACCCAATTTGTGTGGTATCGAGGTGAGGATACTCAAACGTGACACCTAGGTATGGTAATGCCCAGTGTATCACAGCAGTATAGTATCCCTATTTCATCGACTTGTAGTCCTGGCTATCTTGATACCCCGACCTACCATTTGAAAGGGAGGGGGAGATGAGCATATGTGCATGGTACAGCCCAGTTTGGACACTATGTTATTCTGCACTCCCAGCTCCACAGGCCTAAACAATCGAGAGACGTGAGAAGCTTGATTGTGGCAAAATGTTCAGCGAGTTGACCATCGAACAGAAAATGTGTCTGCTTGGGAGGTACTTAAGGCCTTCCGGAGCAGGATAGAAAAAACTTGAGGATGCCTTGAGGAAGAAAGGATATGCCCCCTTTCCGGAGTGTCAGGGGGCTGGTTCCCAGTGTCCGGATGGACGTCTCGTAAAGGGAAGCGAGTGCTAGTGGGGAAGGAACCCTCTATACCCATTGAGCGGTTATACAGATCTATAGGTTTGACTGTTGACCTGTGCGTGCAAGGCATGGAGGTTACAGCTGCAGTAGTTGATACAGGAGCTGAGGTCAGCGTTTTGTCGTCCAGGATGTATGACCACCTGGAGCCTAAGCCCCCAATCCTGGAAAATGTGAATATGTTACAGGTGTTAATAGCGGGTCCTGTCACTGTGTGTATTGGCCAGCAGGAGCATGAGATAAAACTCCATGTTGCCCCATTGCAGGATTCAATGTTGCTGGGCACAGAGTTTCTCCGTGCCCGGAAAGCCCAGCTGGACTTTAAGCAAGGAACCTTTACTCTGGGTGATGAGACCATAAAAGTTGGGTTAAGGAGATCTGGTAGTATTCCAAAGGAGGAAGTGACCTTGACCTGACCTTGACGCTAATATGAACAAAAGGCCCAGAGGCCACAGCGCTCACCTGAGCACATCAGATAGGAAAAAACACATATCAGATCAGAACTGAAAGTTAACTTAAGTTGGGGGGGGGGCTTGAATTTTAACCCCCAAGGGGATCATAATTTGAACGAAGTAGAATCTACATTACCTGAGGATGATTCCATACAAATATAACTAATCCTGGCTTTGAAGTACTTGAAAAGAAGATTTAAAAAGGTTTCCCTATATATTTCTATGTAAAACTTTGGTCGGCCATTTTGGCCACACCCTTACCCCTGGGGTCATGACTTGAACAAACTTGAATCTACACTACCTGAGGATAATTTCACTTGAGTTTCATCTTTTCTGTTTCAATGGTTCTTGAGAAGAAGATTTTTAAAGATTTTTCCTATATATTCCTATGTAAAACTTTGATCGGCCATTTTGGCCTCGCCCTACCCCCTGGGGTCATGACTTGAACAAACTTAAATCTACATTACCTGAGGATGATTCCACATGAGTTTCATCTTTCCTGGCCCAGTGGTTCTTGAAAAGAAGATTTTTAAAGATTTTTCCTATATATTTCTATGTAAAACTTTGGTCGGCCATTTTGGCCACACCCTCACCCCGGGGGTCATGACTTGAACAAACCTGAATCTACACTACCTGAGGATAATTTCACTTGAGTTTCATCTTTTCTGTTTGAATGGTTCTTGAGAAGAAGATTTTTAAAGATTTTTCCTATATATTCCTATGTACAAAACTTTGATCGACCATTTTGGCCCCGCCCTACCCCCGAGGGTCATGACTTGAACAAACTTGAATCTACATTACCTGAGGATGATTCCATACAAATATAACTAATCCTGGCTTTGAAGTACTTGAAAAGAAGATTTAAAAAGGTTTCCCTATATATTTCTATGTAAAACTTTGGTCGGCCATTTTGGCCACACCCTTACCCCTGGGGTCATGACTTGAACAAACTTGAATCTACACTACCTGAGGATAATTTCACTTGAGTTTCATCTTTTCTGTTTCAATGGTTCTTGAGAAGAAGATTTTTAAAGATTTTTCCTATATATTCCTATGTAAAACTTTGATCGGCCATTTTGGCCTCGCCCTACCCCCTGGGGTCATGACTTGAACAAACTTAAATCTACATTACCTGAGGATGATTCCACATGAGTTTCATCTTTCCTGGCCCAGTGGTTCTTGAAAAGAAGATTTTTAAAGATTTTTCCTATATATTTCTATGTAAAACTTTGGTCGGCCATTTTGGCCACACCCTCACCCCGGGGGTCATGACTTGAACAAACCTGAATCTACACTACCTGAGGATAATTTCACTTGAGTTTCATCTTTTCTGTTTGAATGGTTCTTGAGAAGAAGATTTTTAAAGATTTTTCCTATATATTCCTATGTACAAAACTTTGATCGACCATTTTGGCCCCGCCCTACCCCCGAGGGTCATGACTTGAACAAACTTGAATCTACATTACCTGAGGATGATTCCACATGAGTTTCAGTTTTCCTGGCCCAGTGGTTCTTGAGAAGAAGATTTTTTAAAAATGCCAATAATTTTTCTCTAATTCACGATTATCTCCCCTTGGAAAAGAGCGTGGCCCTTCTTTTGAACAAACTTGAATCCCCTTTACCCAAGGATACTTTGTGCCAAGTTTGGTTGAAATTGGTCCAGTGGTTCTTGAGAAGAAGATGAAAATGTGAAAAGTTTACGACGACAACGACAACGACGACAGACAACGGACAAATTTTGATCAGAAAAGCTCACTTGAGCCTTCGGCTCAGGTGAGCTAAAAATGGTCAAAACTAATCTAACTCATACCACCACTTACAATGTAGTGATGTTGTCTTCTTGATTTTGTGAAAATTTCCTTAATTTTTAAATACAATAAATATAGTTTTTTGCGAGAAGAATCCTACCATATGTGTCACTGCTATGAAATAAATTTAATGGTTCCACATGTAATACAGCTAGGGTGCTCAATCTTCCAATGGATGGCAAAACTATATTACGGATTCTGTCGAAGATTATGCCAGACGTTGAACGAGATATGAAGGAAAAGAGCTGAACACTATCGACATGGAATACGTGTTTTAGAAATTATATTAAAGTTAAAGGAAAGTTAAAAGGTAACATGCCAACCATTTATCATACCCTTTTCTCTAAATCAGAGGTGATAAAAGAAAAAGAAACACTGTATAAACAATACCTGATAATTCGAGCAGTCGAGGCTTTTAAGAAGAAGGTCTATGTTTGATTGATTGATTTAATATTACTGAACGTCCCTCTCGAGAATTTTTCACTTGAATATTGAGACGCCACCACTTGCCGGTGGAGAGCTACAAAATGTGTTCTATACTCGGCACTCAGGGCCATTGAGTAGTGAGGGATCTTTTTCGTGCCAGCACCTACGGCGACAAGGGACCTCGGTTTATACGGTCTCATCCGATGGACCGGTCTCCACGTCCAACATTGGGAATCGAAGACCATGTTTGTATAGTCATGTTTTCAACAAACTGTTGGAATACCGAGAAGCATAAATCCTGCTCCTTTTACTTTATGGCCTACATATTTTGATATTTGTGTGTTTGTTAGTGAGATATTGTTAGCTTGTAAAAAATTAAAAACAGTATAAAAGTCAATACAGAATGTTTTGGCAAAATTTAATACTGTAAACGTATTACATTTAGCTGTGTATTCTTTTTAGCGGCTTTGGCGGAACGCAACAACCGCTAAATCAAGTACAACGCTAAATGTCTTGCACATATACACATAAATAAGAATATGAAGAAATGCGCTAAATCAAATCTACGCTAACATATTCAAAAGTCGATTTCCGCCAAATATCGTACACGCTAAATATAATACATTTACAGTATGCTGTTTAATTACATACCATAGGGTTTTTGATGCCCCACTTCGTTGGAAACTTTAATTTGTTCAATAAAGGAAGGATTGATTTCTTATTTATTACGCTGATATTACTGTCAGGGGAATATACGATATTAACGCTAAAGGCGAGCGACAAATTAACAGACATTTGAGTCTTTCAAGTACTTTGAAATTATAAAACGCGTCAAAAAATACAGCATTTTCAACTACCAATAACCTTCAGATTAACATTTAATAAAATTTTGGGGGGCTGAATTTGATAGATATTTAATTCTCAGTAATGATTAATTTATTCACCACAAAACTTTTTTCATCAATTTTAAATCAAAAGTATACCTGATGACAATATTATTAATGAAACTTTCAAGTTAGTTAAAATTTACTTTTTTGATCAACGACGTCAAATGTGAATAATTTTTCTCCGATATTGAAATTATTTTGAAGCTGAAAATGTGATAAATCTACAAACTTCTATAAAACGTTACCTTTTCGGTCGTATAATTTGGTCAGATAAAACTACTACCCGTACATTGATATAATTTAACCAAAAAATGATTAAAATACCAAGTACTATTGATTTTCTTAATTTCTTAGGTATCCTTCTATTTTTTTCTGCAACAAATTTAGATGAGAGAAAGAATATGACAAAAATATAATTAAAATTATAGACTGTAAAAGAAAGGACAAAAATAAGCTTACTAAGTATTAAATTTCTCTGCGTTAACACTATCCAGTTTTAATTCGCAATATCTTGCATTTAATTTGAATTAAACTCTTGATCTGAGTGAAAAAAGCAATAAACCATCGAGAACCTGGCCTGGGGACCATAAAACTGAGACGAGCTCACTTTTGATCTCAGTCCTTTTTTCAGAATTTATCGATGACATATATTAACTCGTGCCTTTGTACTCACAAACTTTACATAAAAGTGCTACTCATAATAATAAAATTTTAAATAAGCACATATCATGCATATTATCAAACGATTTTATTATTCAGTATTTACTGTGTAATTTCTTAGTGCATATGGTTAAATTGCACCAACATGGAATCGAGACAATCGACATAATAATATACACATAAACATGGGTTTAACGAAAACGCTTAAAACCGAAGTATTATAAATAACTTAAACAGAAAAAAAGTTAAATTAAAATTGAGAGAGAATAAACAGAACAAGCCGAAGATTCCTGAACAGTCCTCCTATTTATGTCACAGAAGATGGTAAATGTTTATTGACCTCATAATAATAATATCATATTCAGGTGAGGAGCTGTTCCTTTTTTCAACGCATTAATGAGGATAAAGGAGTGGAAAATACAATCAGTCAATTGCTTAATCAGTGATTGATGTCAAAAGTGGTAAACTGTCATTATGCTGATAACATCCCTTCAGATTATTGAATTCAAATCACGTTCTCTTTTGCAATTTAGACACATAGAAATAGAATTTTTTGTAAAAAAAAAAAAAAAAAGTTCAAAATGCTACTCCTCCGACACATTTGGTTTGATTTCAATATAACTTGGCACACAAGTAGACTACACTAAGATTCATAAATCTGTGTATCAGTTTTTGATTTCGATGAACGAAGTTGCCGTGGTAACTAAAAAATAAATTTCTGTTAAAAACTTTCAAAATGCTACTCCTTCTCCAGTTTTGGTATGATTTCAATATAACTTGGCACACAAGTAGACTACACTAAGATACATAATTCTGTGTATTGGTTTTTGTCATTAATCTATTTATTGCTTTTGTACTAACGTTTTAAGTCGCAACTGCTACTTTTCTCTTATTATAAGTTCAAACCAGTAGAGCTACAGTCTCGACAGAGACGTGGTGTTTATTTAACGTCACGTTTTATCCAAACTCAGTACACATATTGTACAAACAAATCGAATATTTTGAGTGAAAAATATGCATGGAATATATCTTTATATTTGTATGATTTAGGACAGCAAAAATTGGGTCATGGAGCAACGTCAAAATTGAGTAATTAACTAATTTTAACTAATTATAGTATCTGTGGCCATACTTCTAATAAATGGAGCTGTTACAAAATAAAATTTACTATGTTTAAATTAAGTATTGCTGTATTAATTAAAATGAAAAATTCTCTAGAGGGCGATATAAACGATTTAAACGATATACATTTAATCTTTTACAAACTTGGAAAAATTCTATGAACAAGGAAATGTATTTTTAAAAAGCAGTGTATTTGTGTAAAATATAAAATACAATTTTTGAGTGATAGGGAGTTTAAATCGGTCGATGGAGGGTCTGCAGAGAAACGGGTTATAGTTTAAAAGCTTGTAAAAAGAGTTATATAGGAACGTCATTAAACGTGATGTGCGCTTCACTGTTGCTGAACTAATGTATTTACTGCGGTAAAAAAATTGAAAAACTGACAATCTAGTTCTAGCTACACGTATTTGCACAATTGTTAGAAAACTAGGTGTTAAGTGTTATGGACACGTTTTTTATGAATGGAAAAGATGCTATGTAAGTATGTTACAACGCACTTTGAAAAATTACACACTTTGAAAAAAATTTTCAAAGTGCGTTCAATTTGGGACCAAATCAACGTACTTTGAAAAAATAAAATTTTCTTTTCAAAGTGCGTTAATATCAGCCATACTAATGCACTTTGAAAAATGTGTATGGCTTGGTCCAATATTCTTGCAAATCTTAGGTATGATAAATAATTGAACCTGTTTGATAACTCTTCGGTGATACATGTAAGGTCACTTCAGGATGTGAAGGTGAGAGATTTTGATTTTTCTATGCTTTGAAAATTCTCCTTTCCTTAAATGTTTTACTGTAATTATTTTTTTCCACTTTGCAGGCATTTTATGTAAACTGAAATTTATTCAAAGTTTTCAACGTCAAACCAGTTATGCAAATACATATAGTTGGATGTACATAGAAAGATTACAACTATAATTACAAATCGATTCTCTTAATTATTTAAATACACAAGTCTAGAATTTTTTTGTTTTATACATATTTTTTTCAAAGTGCGTAAATTGTCCCCTGAGTAAAAAAAAAATATGCATATGTACACTTTTAATGCCCTGTGAAAAATATTTGAAAGTGCGTTGATCTTGTCCTAAATTAAAATTTTTCAAAGTGAGTTGATTATGTTCCAATTTTAACGCACTTTGAAAAATATTTGCATAATATTTTCAAAGTGCGTAACGCTATAAATCGTGTAAGAGATTTAAAAGCAGAGTAATTTTGATGAACTTTGAATTCTCGCTTGTTTTTACGCTAAAATATTGGTTTACCGTGCTCCTTAGTAACAAAATATACTGCTTTAAAAATTGGATAACACGAGTTTAATTTAATCAAATGGAATGGAACTTCACACTTCCTCAATATAAATGTTCTTATTTCTGAAAATGTGTTGATCTGTAATCTTGTAGGAATAATGTGACGATGAGGAACATTGTCTGCGAATTCTTTGAATGATCCTTCTATGGTGAAATATCTATACGAGAAAAATATATATATATTTTATATATCCCGTATATATGGGACGTAAAACAACATACAACCTATCAATCTCCACCGAAACTGCCTTGTAAGTCATTCCATATTTTGTGTAACATAAAGTTCAACAAAATGTTTCTTTTCTTCCCTGAATATTGTTTTAGTAGCGAGCATGTTTGCACATGTGAAAGTTTATGTTTTATCAGATAAGACTAGATTTACTGCAAACGGGGTACCAACATGGCTATAAATCGACAAAAATGGTCGTTTGATGATGACTTGTATTCATTAACTTTTTTTATATTAACAGTAAAATAGCACAATGCATTAGAATTTTATGACCTTACTTGAAATACTGTACCTTTGACCCTTACATTGAAAACAATTTTGGTAAAAGGTAATCATTTCATTTGTAATTATAACAAGTTTCCCTCCTTGGACAACCATCAGTAAGTACTATTTTGAAGACTGCTATGTGTTGTCAACATGGCGAGATAATTCGGATCGTTGGATAATTTGTTAACCCAGACAAAAATGGAGATAACAATCATTTCTATATTCAGTAAGGAAAGGTCTCCTTAGTCTTTATTTTTTACTGTTGACAATCCTACCGAAGTTTCTTGGAATATAATTGAGTTAGATTCTAATTTGTAGATCCATTCAATGTGAGTACAGTTACTATCAAGATTCAAAAAGTTAAAATAAAAAAAAACATTCATGTAAACATTAGAATCGCTGGCACTATATCAGCAACATTATTATAATGTATTGGAAACAACTGGGTTGCTGAATGATAATGAATGAAATAAAAATACTTTTTCATTGAACAAAAGAAGTAAGATCATGCAGATGTCATGGAAGTGAGTTAAGTTTGGATGCTATGGAGATTGAATTAGGATCAGATTCCATGGCCATGGAGGTGTAACATCCCACGCTGACATAAAAAATCAAATAAGTACAAAGAAATAGTTGAGTCATAACACTCTTTTTCTCAAATGACACTGACTATAACAAGGTTTTCAACTGTTTTGAAGACGCTCGTGAGGAAAATTAAGGACAGATGATACAAACAAATTTTTTCAGTGAAAAATATCTAATATCATGTCACAAGTTTAGAAATATGAATGGTTCTTAGAATTTTTTTCATAAGAACTGGAATATGAAAAACACTTGGAAAATATCAGTAATATTTCAATGAAAAAACAAATATTGACAAATCACATTCAGTAAAGGTTTACAGGTGAGAACAATTTTCAGAATATGTTAACATGGTGCTAAAAGTGTAATATAAACTTAAGAAAAATATACCAAGCCAGGTGAATTTTATTAGGAAAAGTTAAATGGTAAAAATCAGCCTATGTGATATTGCTAATTTTTTTGTCATTTTGATCTTCCTCTTAAAATTCACCTGGCTTGGTATATTTTTCTAATGTTTATATTACACTTTTAGCGCCAAGATAACATATCATGAAATTAATTTTAACCTGTAAACCTTTACTGAATGTGATTTGTTTATATTTGTTTTTTTTATTGAAATATTACTAATATTTTCCAAGTCTATTTCATTTTCCAGTTCTTCGGAGAAAAAAATCCAAGAAGCATCTACTTTTCTAAATTTATGACATGATATTAAATATTTTTCAATGAAAAAAAATGTTTGTATTATCTGTCCTTAATTATCAATAATTAGATATAGTCGAAAAGGAAGTCACAAGAAACCAATATGTTATTTCTGAATCGCCTCCTCCAATGAATCAGCTGTAAAAGTTTTCATTATTCCGAATTTCTAGAGTTTCATATGGTGCAAACTATTATACTCAGTCCCAATATAACTGTATAGGTATATTATTCTACGATAAGATCATTCAACAATACATGTTGACCAATGCCCCTTTACAAATTGCGTTAACTGACGACAATATCTGATGATTTCAGGGGCTGACTAAAAAGTTCACAAACGTTTGCATTGTTCCTTGCAAACATTTTGCATTAAAAACTGCTGAACGTACTCGATATTATTATTAAAAGTACAGTCTACTCTAGCCCAACACTACTTCGTTTACAATAGGGTCCTCAAGTGTTGGGTGTGTATAAATATCCTCCCCAAGTCTGTCTATCAGTTGCCTTGTCTGTTGTGGCATTAGCCAGCAAAATATTTCCCCGTCCTTTTTGGGGTAGAGCCATGATCTACAGTACTCAGCTACGTTGTCTTTTTCTGCGCAAGTCAGAAAAACATCTACAAATTTAGGATCGTCTGCGAATCTGAGAAAACTGGCGTGCCTAAATAAATCACTTGAAAAGCTGACTACATGAGGGTCAACTTTTAGAACTGGTCGGTATTTCTCTAAATTGACAAGACTGGATTCCTTGTCATATTTTTTGAAACTGAATCTTTCCGCGACAGCATTATACTTCTCAATCCAGTGTTCTTCTTCTAGATTGATTCTGTAGGATTGGCAAAGAAGAATCAACATCATCACTGCATCTCCACCTACGAATTGCAAGAGTAATCATCACAACTATGTATTTACTTAATTTTTCTTGATTTCTGAAAAATCCTTCCCATTTATAGAGAAGAGCACAATTTGCAGTTGTAAAAAGACACAGTGTCATGCTGATATTAGTATTTTCATTACGCCTGCCTGAAGTGGTTGATACTAGGGATCTCACAATTGTTAATAATTTATATTCGAATATCCGACAGGAGTATTCTAATATATTCGAATATTCGATGAAATAAATTAGTCTTGCATTATAGAATATATAATTCCTCTCTGCTGTGTCCGTTATATGCCATTATTTTTGGAATAAATTGAAATTCATTTAGAGTTTTGTAAATGCACAGAAATTAAAGTATCCTTTCAAAAAAAATTGTTTTAATTGATACGTCAAATTTTAAAAACAAAAAACTTTAACACAATTACCTTTAGCATTCTAGTTAATAATTTTGCTGACAATGATTTGTAATGAATCATACATAAACAAGGGATTCAGTTGTATTCACTGTAAAACTGTGTCCTTACAACAATAAAAAGAACTAGATGAAACTCGTTGCAAGCAACGAGAGGTCTTCCGTCCGATTCAGGAAAAAAAACGTAAAATCGAGCTGAAAAGTAAAAAAAAAAGATTTGCACACAAGGGGGATTGAACCAAAGTCGCCACATGAAATTCCAACGCACTAAATATTACGCTATCGGGACCTCTACTCTAAATCTACTTGTATATATCAAGGAAACAGTGCTTCTCTCTTAAAATTATGAAAGGTGGGTCACTATTCAAATTTTAGCGCCAAACGCCACGAGTTAATCTTCGCCCCTTTTCTTTGGAATGTTCTATTAAATAGTTGTGATAGCTTCAATGAAATTAATAAAAAGAACGTTCTTATAGCCTAAGATTCGAAGTTTAGAAAGTATGTTTAACACATTTTACAATTTCCATATTGTATATATGCATGTAACACTAAAGCAGTGAAACGGATATGATTTTTTTTCAATTTCCTGTTTATCCTCAAAGTGAACTATCCCGAATAGTTAATTGAAAAAGGTTGAAAAGTTTCGCCGGAAAACATGGCTCGCACTACGACTGTCAGGAATCCGATATCATTTATGCTCAATAACTTGAATCAGGTCTTTAAGACAAGAATGCTAAAATAAACTCCATGAAGCGATCTTTAAAAAAATCGTTTTCTTATTTTTGTCTAATTTATTAGTTTAATATGACACAAGTGTGCATAGGAAAAACAGTGGTTAATATTTATACTGACAAAATTAATTGATATTCTTTTTTGAGAAAGTATGACTTATAAGTATGATTTAAGATCTGTTTTTCGGCGATGCACAAGAGATATTAGGTATCGAATTTCATTTGCACATTTAGTCTTTTCTTTTTCTACATTGAAAACCAGCCAAAACTAATTATAGAAGACGTTAGTTTGACACAGAACTGCAACGTAAATACGACGTGACAATCCATGTATTCCTTTGTCTTTCATTTATTCTTATGTTACTTTCGTTCAAGCAAACGCTCGGCTGCCTCCGTAAACACCTATTGCGAAATGTCGGCGTTGACAGAGACAGCCGCCATTTTGGACCCGCTTCAGATTTTTGAATGCTAATATCTAGAGTTTAGATTTATCAACATTTAAACAAATTGTATAGTAAGCATTACGAGGAGGGTTTCTATTAACATACCAAAAATAAATGAAAAATACTGAAAAACAAAAAAGTTGGAAAATACGATTTTTTTTAATTTGCATCTTGTAACGACCGGAAGTATTGACGACGCACGAGTAGGTGATTCTGCAAACCACAAAGTAACAAACTATCGTCTCCAATAAGTCTCCAGATCATATCTTTAGCCATTTTCGAGAAAAAGGGGCGACAAAATTGCATTTTAAAATCAGGAAATTGTCGATAACTTGGCACCAGAAGCGAATTTTCAAAATTTCTCTACGGATGTAACAACTTCATATAATGAGACATATTTTATGAAAGTTTCATGAAAAACTGCTGAATAGTTTTCGAGAAATCGCCTGCACAAAATTTTGTCAAAAAAAAGAATAATAATAATAAGAATAATAATAAGAAACAATAGAATCACTATAAGGTCTTCCGTGAAGACGGAAGACCTTAATCATTTTAATTACTGGACATTTATCCCACTAATTCAATGATTAAATGAATACTTTATATTGTAATAGATTAACTCTTCATACTTTAAAGTTAATCCGAGAGCAATATCTTTTAATTTTGTATAAATCATGTTTTTATTTGTCTGATAACAAGGCGGCCTAGATCTTATTACAACTATATTATTAAGGAATCACTGTCTAGTTTTGAGAGTATTTCCATTTTATTGTGAAATAACATTGTAGATTTAGACTTTAAAAATGTAGACATAGACTTAAATCACACGAGGACTTCCATGCCAATTTCAATAGTCCTCACCCACTGACGTTAAACACAAAGACAGCCGCACGATATTTACATGCATATTTGGCCTCCTTAGCGTCAGACACAGAGACAGATGCGCACGAGATTTGCATGCGTATTAGGCCTCGATCCTTAGCTCGATCGATCCTGACCTATCGACCTGCCTAATTTACATTCCGGCAGAATTATCAAGAAATAAACTCCGACAACTTTCAAAGAGTTATCATAGAGAAAAAAATTAGAAATGGAAATATTTAATAATCAACGTTACGAGAGCATAATCAATCGAACTTAATGCAATGTCTAATAAAACTGGCCAAATTTTTCACCCCTATAAATGCATGTATACTTAGAAAACGAATGTAAGAATAATTATTTAATATTCGAATATCAACTCATCGAGCAAATATTCGAATATTCGTTGAGATCCATAGTTGATATCAATTTCGGATATTTATGAATACATTGTATTTCCTATTTTCGTTTACGCAATATTTGTGCTTTCTGTCAACAAAGGTATCTTATAACACTGCATGTCAACAAACTCGAGAAAAAGGTTCTTGCAAGAGACAGAAATTTGAACTACGAACAAACACTAAACTATGAACAAACATGATCTTTTATTGTGACAGAACAGTGGCTTTAGGGTCATGAATCGAAGTCTGAATTCCCTATCATAGGGATATTATTTTATAAACAAATTATCAATGAAAATCTGTTCTTGATAAGATTTTTGAGAAAATTTGCAAAATTAAGGTGTTTCATGTATCACTATGATTTATTAGAGACATGGTGTTCAGAGATAAATTCAAAAAGAATTTTCAAAGAAAATCCTACCTTGATACCCCCAATGTCGCAGTTCTATAACAATTTAATCTTATAGATCATTCAGTAAACGATGTTAAAAAAGTGTTACATTAACCTAACATAAGATATCAAAAGCTTACAGTTTAACATAGGTAATCAAAGATTACGAAGCTTACCTCAGCGAATGTTATCATTGTAAGTTATCCAAATCTCACATCATATTTTATTAATTGTTAGTATTTATCCCGACAACGATTCTTGCAAGTTCTGTTTAACCCCTTACATGGCACATACACATTTCTCCACGTCTAGCATGAAAACTAGAGGTACTGTGAGCAATGAGCTCACTAAATGATACTCCCCGCCTCCCATAATGTCCATGTTTTGCTATATATTGTTTTACGGTAATGTGTAAAGAGAGATAACTCGTCCTATCAAATATTATCCAGAAGCTTCTATATATATGACGTCATAGGTAAGGATATAATGACAATGGGAAACCTAAAACAAGTGTCGAATAAAAAAGCAAAATAGAATGTGCACAATGGAAATATGTAATAAAGATTCTGTAAAAATTTCATTAAGTGATTGGTACCCCAAAGCGTAACAGAAGGAGGAACGGACGGACCGAAATACCGATTACTATATACCCTCCCACTTTTCAAGCGGGGGGTATAAATATATATAGTGTTAACAAATATTCATAACTCTGTTAATTCTGCATATCTAGGACTAGGAAGTTCATTGGGGATTGATCTGTTCAAAAAACTTTAACCTGATCTTTTGTTTGGAAAATATAGATCAGATCCAGCATCCGAAGCAAGTCTGGTACATGTAATGTGCATCCCTAGATGCATCATCCATGCAAGTTTGGTCCAGGTAGGGCTTATAGTTACTTTGGAATGAAAATGTAGGTCAGATCCAGCATCCGAAGCAAGTCTGGTATATGTAATGTCCATCCCTAGATGCATCATCCATGCAAGTTTGGTTCAGGTAAGGCTTACAAGTATTTGGAAATGAAAATGTAGGTCAGATCCAGCATCCGAAGCAAGTCTGGTGGTGTCCATTCCTAGATACATCATCCATGCAAGTCTGGATCAGGTACATATACATACGATCCTAAGATAAGATCACTAAACAATAAATGTTGACCAATTTCCCTTTACAAGATGCATTAACGGAAAATATCTGATGATTTCAGGGTCTGACTGAAAAGTTAACAAACGTTTGCATTGTTAATGTAAACATTTTGCGTAACAACTGCTGAACATACTCCACAACACTATTTATAAAAAAGTATACTCTAGCCCAACACTAGTTGGTTTCATGAATTCAGGAGCAGAATTAAAAGTTCACAAACGTTTGCATTGTTCTGTGTTAAAATTTTACACTAAACAACTGAGCGTTCTTGATCACATTATCAAAAGAACACTCTACCCTAGGTAGGTCTTATAGCTATTTAAGAATGAAAATGTAGGTCAAATCTAGCATCTGAAGCAAGTCTGGTAGTGTCCATCCCTAGATACATCAGCCATGCAAGTTTGGTTCAGGTTAGGCTTATAAGTATTTGGAAATGAAAATGTAGGTCAGATCCAGCATTCGAAGCAAGTCTGACAGTGTCCATCTCTAGATACATCATCCATTCAAGTCTAGATCAGGTAGGTCTTCTAGTTACTCGGGAATGAAAATGTACGTCAGATCCAGCATCCGAAGCAAATCTTAGTGTCCATCCTTAGATGCATCATCCATATAAGTTTGGTCCAGGTAGGGCTTAGAGCTCCTTTGGAAAGAATTTGCTTCAAAAACTTTAACCTGGTCACTCATCTGTAAAATGTACATGTAGGTCAGATCCAGCAAGCCTGGATGGTGCATCCTTAGATGCATCATTCATGCAAGTTTGGTCCAGGTAGGGCTTATACATGTAGTTCCTTGGGAAATGACCTGCTCAAAAAACTTTAACCAGCTGGTCACTCATCTGGAAAATGTAGGTCAGATCCAGCATTCGAAGCACGTTTGGTAGTGTCCATCCCTGGATGCATCATCCATTCAAGTTTGGTTCAGGTAGGGCTCATAGTTACTTGGGAATGGACTTGCTCCTAAAACATTAACCTGGGACGCCGACACCGACGCCAACGCAGGGGGTAAAACATAAGCTCATTTCGACTTCGTCTATGTGAGCTAAAAATGTTACTATTTTTTATGATTATGCACTGATATGGATCTCGTCTAGACTTTTTTTATGATTACATGCTTATAATTCCATTCCTTTCATGTGAATCTCCTCTAGACTTTTCCTTATTCTTTTATGATTACATACTTATAATTCCATACCTTTCATGTGGATCTCCTCTAGACTTTTCCTTACACCTGTACAGTCGTACTCGCTATGATCTTCAGAAGACCTACAGACTCGACACGGCATACCTGCTAAAAAATCAGCATGTTACTAAAATAAGAAAATGCCGGTATGCAGGAAGTTTAGAACCTCTATTTAAAGGACTCGTTTCGAACTCATCATTGATTCAGAAGTATCTGGTGATACTGTGATACTGCTGTTTTGTACCAAAAGGATTGACTGATTGATTGAATGTTTGTTGTTTTACTTTGAATTCGAAATGTTAACTTAAAGTAGAGAAGTCACCATAAACCAGTGAAGTACATGAAATTAAGACCTTTACTTCATTCTCAGGGCAAGAAATTAAGTGAGGTTTCTTTATCACGCCAACGCCTATACAAAGCACGGTGTAATTTACTGTGAGTGTCTATACAGATAAATAAAACACTGTATAATTTTACCTGTCAGGGAGTCCTTGTATGTAAGTCTGTGTATGTCCACTGTGTTGTCGAAATCTGAACCGACCCAGAGTAGTTGTGTTCTGTCATCGTAACCAAGGCCACATTGGAAGCGCTGCCCGTCCTGGGTCGTCAATACATTAGACAAAGAGTTACCATCTTGGTCAAGCAACTCTACTGCGAAAGCGTAAGTATCACACACCAGGATGTGTGAGAGAGCGTCTGTACACACTCCACGAGGATCTAAGGAGTAGCCTGGTTGACCTTTGTAGGAGAAGCGATGTCTCCCTTCACGATCCGTTACCACTAAAGCACCAAGTTTCCAGTCCGACACAATAACGTCTCCATTGCGGTTCTCTGTGAGATAGATAGGCAGAAGATACAATTCTTCGCCGGAGTCGTTGTGTTTTATTGTCTGTATATGCTGTCCTGAATTATTGTAACGGTTGACCTTGCCTGTCTTTGAGTAAGTGTGACGCATCCCGACCAGCAGGTCTCCATTAGAGGGAGAGCTGTAAACACTCCATGCTTCCCACGGCGCTGTGTGCTTTATAAATGTGATATTTGTGTTGTTTTCTATCGACAATTTGTGGATGTTGTACTCACTGTCTATATAAATCAACTCCCCGTCCCTGTTCACAGTGTGAACTCCCCATAAATCAGCAATACCTGTGAGGTGATGCAGTATATCGCCTGTAGTGTTTGTCAAGACGATATTGCTCCTATCACTGATCCAGACTCGGTCTGATGTTACGTGGGAAATGTGGACAACGACACTTACACCCGGAACTCGGATCAGTCTCTGTCGGACTGCTCTAGACATTTTTTTCATCAGATATTTATTTTTTTTCCTTATTTCCTACATGCTTTTTTCAAAACGTAATCTCTTGTTCATTTTCTCATCCACTGAAATCTCATAAATGCAAAAAATTGTCACTTTCTACTTTAGCTGCATAAAAGTTTGCATATGATCATATCCTTAAATTGTTTCTTTCCGTGAATTTCTTATATGACTGTAAATCCTTACTGTGTGGTGTTGAGTCCTTAATGACGCTTAATCCTAACTGTGTGCGATGTGGGTGTGCCATCTGACGCTGATTACTTGCTGACTGTGATGTGGAATCGTTTGTGACGCTGATTCCTTGCTGTCTGTGATGTGGAATCGTTTGTGACGCTGATTCCTTGCTGTCTGTGATGTGGAGTTGTTTTGACGCTGAATCCTTATTGTGTGTGATATGGACTCCTATGGGACGCTGAATCTTTAGTGTGTGTGATGTGGACACCTATGGGACGCTAAATCCGTGGAGTCAAATGTTTGCTGAATGAAAGAAATGTAATCTGTTTATCTATTTTTTTTAATCCCATATTAAAAATGTTTTTTTAAGAATGTGAAAAAGAATACATTAAAAGTTTGTATTTGCATATCCACTGTTCTCTCCCACTATGAACATGTAATCAACAACTGCGTTCATCTAATTATAGTCGCAACTGCTTCTGCTATGAGTGCAATTGCTCTATCACACTAACGTAGAACAAACTCTACTACACTTTTAAAACGTGTTGAGAAGTATATATATGAAATGTTTCTTAAGAGGAATAAATATAAGTTTTTAATAATATTCTTTTTAAAAAAAAGAAATTCAGAATATTTAAAATTGCTGATTTATATCTTTAAAAGTTCAATTTTGTTCAATGTATTTAATTGTATAATAAAACTTTTTTAAAATCATAGAGAACTGCCACATTTTTTTATTTTTTCGTATCATGCATATTTGTACAAAGAACGACAACTCTTCACACTTGGGTTATAACATTCGGAAAGAGAAAATTTCTTTAACTATTTATTTAACTATTTATCTATTTCAAGAATGATTTCAGATATTAAAAATAAATAGAAAAAGTAATAATCAGTGATAATAAGTAATAATCATTATTGCTAGCGCTCTCGAGCGCTAGCAACTACGTTAGTCCAAATTCCTTGAATACGCATGCTCGGCCGCCATGGCCGTGCATTCTGGGAAAACTGTGAAAACTACTACGGATAGACCATACGATAACAATTTCGTTGTATCATGTTGTAGCATGAAATAACTGTTTATTTATTGTGTAGCTTACACTTTAAAGATAACTTCATATTTATATTACTTCAAATTCTGGGGGGGGGGGGGGGGTTGCTGACGAAAAAGCCCGAGTCATTATCTGATTGTTCTAAACAATGACAAGGGAGTTTTTTTTTTAATCTAAGCACAACCAAAGATAGATTCTAATTTCTGATTGGTCAATTCAGCCAATCTTACAAATTCTAGAAACAGAAGCAAGAATTTACACTAAAAATAACGAATAAATCCACTATTTGTGTTTAAAAAAATTTTAATGTGTATGGCTTTTAACCTAACATATCTTGACAAAGATGACCCAAAGGACCAATTAAGCTACTTCACATGCGTTCCAAACTCTCTGGACTCTTTACACAACATGCACTTTGAGTTATTTTCTATACAGTATTCCTTTCAACTCCCATGTATTTTCTTTGCTAAATTGCCAAGAAATTCTCTTCTTTAAATCAGCCCATACATGCAATGTCTCAATCGGCATCTTCTTCATATTATATAGAGCCCCCCCCCCCCTTCTCCAGTAAAGGTCATAATAATATGTTCCGTTGTGCCAAAAGTCCAATAGGTCACCCACCCCCCTTGTTTCTTTACCTATGTGTCTCTAAAATGGATACGCTTCACAAAACAATAATAACTTTATCACTCTCCAGCTTCGATAAAAATTAAAGAATTCAGCAAAATAAATCACTTGATCATGGATCTTCCTTTCTGTGTTTAAAAATTGCTACGGCGCTAGCTCACCTATCTTTTTAAAAGATAAACTTGTACATGTAAAAGCATTCTCATTTTTCATCATAGTGTTAAATTATTGATTTTTGTCAGAGGGTTTTAATAACGTTGATCAATGACGTCACAACTGCATCAACACAAAAATTAAGAGATGATGACGGCGCTGCTTGTATCCAGATAACTGTGTTTGAGAGGGAAATACTTTATAAATTGTTTGTGATTTATTAGAGAAAAGGATCATTGATCAGGTGTACTGATTTTAAAGCCGTATGTCTCTCTTTACTGAAGACAAGAAGCCGCGTCCTCATGTAAGTCAGGATTTCCTCTGATATTCTTGAAAAAAATCAAAGAATGCAAATATAAGTAATAAACAACCATTATTCAGTGAACATTGCATTATGAATAGCAATTGCTCTGCTGGCATATTTTCCATGATGCGCTAGCGCACATCATGGAATATGCCAGCAGAGCAATTGCTATTCATAACGCCATGTTCACTGAATAACGTTGTTTATTTCTTAAATA
This sequence comes from Saccostrea cuccullata, assembly GCF_032062105.1. Lineage (NCBI taxonomy): Eukaryota > Metazoa > Mollusca > Bivalvia > Ostreida > Ostreidae > Saccostrea > Saccostrea cuccullata. The sequence goes on from NW_026936982.1 coordinate 68,246, forward strand.
TACACGCTATAACTTGCTCCAGTTAAAATAAGATTGGAGATTTATATATTTTGTTTATCAATAAAAGCTACAATAATACTGTAAATTACATCATTAAAATTAAACGCGTTATAAAGTAATCAAATTATAATTATTTATAACCCTGCTAGGAGAGAAATTGCTATGTAAGGGATAGATAACGAGATGGTGTTGAATAGTTTAGAGAAAACATTCCCCTCCGAGGGCCTTCGGTCCTTTGAGGGGAATGTTTTCTCTAAACTATTCAACACTATCGAGTTATTTATCTTACTTAAAATAATTCCCTCTATTGAACCCCAAAGAAGCAGTGACCAATTCATATATCCAACTGTGCCATAACAATGGCATCTAACCATTTCATATATCCAACTGGTTGTAATACAAAAAGCTAACCGAACACCCCTCTGCGAGCTTGTGAATGAGGTGCTCACTTCATATCAAACCATTCTGTTCTACGGATCGGACATGGATTCTGATGAAAAAAATTTTCTTACACAAAGTAAATTTAAAGAAGTCCAAAGTTCAGGGGAAGATACAGATAGTGTTTTAAATGATATTTTAGACTTGCAGGAGGAAAAAGAAAATCAGAATTTTGACCTTAAGCTAGACAAATAAAGTAATATTTCGGATGATGATTTGGTTCAAGTGTGTAATGTACTTTAGTATGTTTATGTACGACTTATCTAATAACGGAAGTTGGGGTTATCTGCCCTTGCTATCTCTAAAAATTACCCGCCATGTCAGATGTCTGAATGCTCCACTGTACTGTCAGTATACAATAAAATATTCTGTTTTATACACCATACCGGTGTCTGTTGATACTTGATAATATACTACATGGTGTCAGAAGAAACTCGGAATGGCAACTCTTCCGTTCGATCAGCCCAGATTCGATTGGCAAGCCGGAGATCTGATCCAGGAATTTTGTCGGTTCAAGCAACACGTGGGTTTCATCTTCAAAGGGCCACTAGCGAAATCCGATGCAAAACATAAGGCAGGATGGATCGGCATGTGGATTGGACAAGAAGGTAGGGAAGTGTACAAGACTTTTGTGTTTGAAAATGACGACGAAGACGACCCAAAGAAAATTTTGGACAAATTAGAAGACTATGTTCGCCCCAAGAAAAACAAGCGAATGGCAAGATTCAGACTTCACCAAAGAACACAAAAAGAGGCCGAAACTTTTGATAACTTTGTTAAGGATCTCAAAATCTTAGGATTGGACTGTGATTACGCGGGTAATAATGATGTTTTGATTGACTTGATCATTAGTGGCGTCAGTTCAAGTTGTTCAAGTTGCGGTTTGGAACACGAACGTGGAAAGTGCCCAGCTTTAGGAACCATTTGCAGTTACTGTAAACAACGAAACCACTGGAAGAAAGTGTGTCGGCGGCGGCTGAAACAGATCAAAGTCAGCACGGTACAGCGAGATACAGAGTCAGAGGAAGAGGAACTACTTACAATTAGTATGTGTACTTCCCTCAAGTCCAGTCAGGATGACAACTGGGACGTTCATCTTGGTATCAAAGGTCAGCAGATTCGCTGCAGGATATATAGACACAGGAGCACGGGCTAATATACTCACATCTGCTCAAATTAAAAACTTGGGAGGATGCACACTAGAGAGTTCCAACAAGACTCTTAAGTCATTCAGCAACCATAAGATCAAACCAATAGGATCAGTAACTCTTTCAGTTATTTACCGTGATCGTAAAACTAACGTTCACTTTGAAGTGGTCGATTTGGATCAAGAGAATATCATTAGTGGTGATACTGCAGTTACTCTTGGGTTGATATACAAAACCGACCCCCATCTGCAGACTTCGATATCAGCTGTGACTGAGACTACAGAAAGTGCACAAAGTGAACTATCCAGAGACTATCCAGAACTCGTAGAAACTACAGGAACACTACCCGGAGAATACCATCTCAGTATAGACGAATCCGTACCTGCAGTTATTCATCCGGTAAGGAAACTCCCAGTAGCAATTAAGCCCAGGGCAGTTGACAAGCTGAGAGAGATGGAAGCTAATGGATACATCACGAGAGTGGACAGGCCAACAGAGTGGGTCAGCTCAATGGTAGTGAGTGTAAAGGGAGAAAAGATACGCATCTGCATAGATCCAAGGGATTTAAATCGCGCCATAAAACGTGAGCATCACCCTATGAAAATTATTGATAAGCCAAGATATTCTCAGTATTGGATGCCAAATCTGGATTTTTGCAGATTCAGCTCGACGAGAAGTCATCGTACCTGACAACATTTAACACACCGATAGGAAGATATCGTTGGCTCCGACTACCCTTCGGCATAAAATCAGCACCAGAAATCTATCAGAAGATCATGGACAACATGATATCTGGAATCAAAGGTGCGTCTGCCATCATAGATAACATCCTCATCGCAGGTGAAATACTCGAGGAACATGATGCCATACTTAGAAAAGTTGTGGAACGGGCAACAGACTACAATCTGAAATTGAACTTTGAAAAATGCAAAATTCGTAAGTCTAGTGTGCCATACATGGGCCATATAGTGTCGGATCAGGGACTCAAACCAGACCCAGACAAAATCAAGGCTATACTTAACATGCCAGCTCCACATGACAAGGAAGGTGTCCGCAGGTTCCTTGGACTCATACAGTACTTGTCGAAATTCATTCCAAACTTGAGTGATTTGGACGCTCCACTAAGAATCCTTCTCAAGTCTGATGTGGAATTCCAATGGAACCATGAACAGGACGAAAGTTTCCAAAAACTTAAGGACGTGTGTACCAAGCCACCCGTATTAGCTCTATTTGACGTGAATAAACCGGTCGAGATCGAGTGCGATTCAAGTAAAGATGGATTTGGAGCAGTCTTGATACAGGAAGGCCGTGCAGTAGCTTATGGTTCTAGAGCTCTTACAGAAACAGAGAAACGGTACGCACAAATTGAGAAGGAAATGCAAGCTATAGTGTACAGTTGTCAGAAATTTCACAACTACATTTTTGGCAAGGAGGTCACAGTGTACAGTGATCATAAGCCGTTAGAGACTTTGTTCAACAAACCCTTACTGTCAGCTCCTATGAGGATTCAAAAGATGATGATAAAACTACAGTGGTACGACATCAATGTCAAATACAGGAAAGGAACTATGATGTACATTTCAGACACGCTATCACGGGCCTACCTAGAGGAAAGCGGTGAAGAGGACACAAAGAAAGCGGACATGATCTGTATGTTATCCAAAACACCCGAGAAATACCCCGAAATCCAGAGATCAACCAGAAGTGAACTTGAAACTCTCATGAGCACCATTCAAACAGGATGGCCAGACACAAAGAACGAATCTCTTTTTGAGGTCAGACAGTACTTCAACTCGAGGGATCAGTTATCCCGTCTTGATAGCATTGTGTACAAGGGAAGTCGAATAGTCATCCCACCCAGCTTGCGGAAAGAGATGCTTAACCTTATACACAAGTCTCAACTTGGGATAGTCAAGTCAAAGAGTCGCGCCAGAGAGGTCATGTATTGGCCAGCCATGAATGCTGACATAGAACAGGCCGTAAGCAACTGTCCATCTTGTGCAGAGTATCAGAAACAGCAAAACAGAGAGCCGCTAAAGCTAACACCAACTCCAGATCTACCATACACTCATGTGGGAACTGATGTATTTGAATTCAGAGGCAAGAAATACCTGATTCTGGTGGACTACTACTCAAAATACATTGACGCCGTAGAACTCAGATCAGAGACAACTACAGCCATAATAGAAGCTATGAAAACAGTTTTCGCATGCCATGGACTTCCAGGAAAACTCAGGTCTGACAATTCAGCTTAACTACCTTCAGAACCTTTTGCGCAGAGCTTGGAATTGAACACGAAAGAAGCAGCCCTCATTTTCAAAGCTCGAATGGCGAGGCTGAGAGAGCAGTACAAACTATAAAGAATCTATGGACAAAGTGTGACGACAAGCAACTTGCTCTACTAGATTACAGAACAACTCCACTAGAAAACATTAATCTGTCACCAGCTCAACTGTTAATGGGACGCAGACCTAGGAACACGCTTCCAGCATCACAAGATCTACTTAAACCAGCAACACACGACCTAAGAAAAGTACAGCAACACCTTAATGTCCAGAAAGCCAAGCAGAAATTTTACTATGACAGGAGAAGAAATGTGAAGGAGTTATCACCCCTAGACAATGGAACAAAAGTCAGAATGGAAACGCCTGGTTCAAAGTCCTTATCCCCAGGAATTGTCGTAGAGAAAACGGACAAACCAAGATCTTATGTAGTGAAAAGCAAGGGAAGACTTTATCGCAGAAATCGGGTTCACCTCCACAAATCAAGCGAACACCCTCAGGACGAACTGATTGAGCAGGACATTCCCATGGAAGACAGCAGTCCCAATGAGCCTACCATAGAAAATGCTGCTACACCTCAAGTCAGTGAAAACCCGCCAATCACAAAAACACACTCCAAACCAGATCGGGACGACTCGTTAAACCTCCTGAGAAACTCGACTTGTGATGTGCTTGTAAATAATTCTGTTAGTAACTTTTGATTTAAGTTGCGTCTAGTCAGCAGTTTGCACTGTGCTTAGGGACATAATAATCCCCGTGCAGCTGCCAAAACAAAAGTTCTGCTGTGTTTGTTAGTGTTCTTATTTGATTTGTTTATATTGAGTGTTTGAAACAAAATCAAAACTTTTGCCATGAACTTTTAAACGCGTTACACATATAAAACAGTATCTGTATGTTAAATGAAAAAAAAAATCTGTCTTTAATTTTAGTGAGGGGGATGTAATGTACTTTAGTATGTTTATGTACGACTTATCTAATAACGGAAGTTGGGGTTATCTGCCCTTGCTATCTCTGTAAAAATTACCCGCCATGTCAGATGTCTGAATGCTCCACTGTACTGTCAGTGTATAATAAAATATTCTGTTTCATACACCAAACCGGTGTCTGTTGATACTTGATAATATACTACAAAGTGTCTGACAAGATTCTTATGGAGTCGCAGACGGGCAATATTAAAACGCAGATAAAAGATCAGCGTTTCACAGAACCTATTTCTGATTTTGAACGTGAGAGAATTGCTGCGTCAAGATTTGCTAAAAAGACTATGTCAAAATCAAGATAGGTAGTCAATTTATTTAATTCGTGGTTGAGAAATAGACAAGAAAAATATGGGAACAGGGAGGACCTGCAGAGAATTAGTGGAGAATTGCTGACCATGAACCCTGAAATGCTTAATTACTCTTTGGGTGCCTTCATCACGGAAGTACGCAAAGAAAATGGGGAAGACTACCGTGGTAACACCTTGTATGAAATTATAATAGTATTCAACATCATCTTCGCGAGAATTCAAGGTATATATGCTTCTCTGATGGACGATATTGAATTTGAAGGAATGAGAAAAATGTTAGACAAAAAAATGAAGGATCTAGCCTCATCTGTAGTCGGAATAGAGAGAAAACAATCAGAGGTTATATCAGTGGCAAATGAGAATTACATGTGAGAAAATTGTATACTTGGAACAGACACACCCGAAAAACTGAGAGACACTTTACTCTTTTTGCTTGGACTTAACTTTGCTCTTCGTGGAGGTGTAGAACATTACAATCTACGATATGGAGAAAATTCACAGCTGAAACTAGGAAAAGAAAAATATTCTGGGCGGGAATTTCTAGCATATACAGAGGATATTTCGAAATGTAATTCCGGTGGAATAAATTTTTTCTTTTTATTATCACATTTTCTTATTGTATATATATATTTGAAAAGTTTTGTTATAAAGGATATTTTTTATACAGGCCAAAAACTGGAAAAGTCAACGATTTGTATTTACGCGCAAGGGCCAAACCGTAAAACGATATATATCCAACGATTGCAAGTTGGATCTTAAAAATATCCCACTGGTGTTGGTTAAATCAGTAAGATATATCCAATCTAATAACAACGGGTGACGTCATTGAAGTTTTTTAATTTTAAATAAATCCATCACGTGACGCCGTCGCTACTTTTAGATTGATAAACAAACAACCACAGATTGCTTAATTGTTTTGTTATTACAACGACGTCTATAGTAAAATTTTGTGGAAAGTATTATTTTGCATTACACTTCATGTGTTTCAAATTATTATTCATTTTGTTTCACACAAAAGTCGGTGTTCATATAGCGTGGAGGACTTTAATGTTCAGCCTTCACTTTTTTTGAACGAAGGGTATTTGCTAGTTCGTTTATTTAAATCCCTGCTCGAATGATTGTCAAATGGTATTCTATTCTCGACATTTGGTTTGCAAAATATTTAAAATTCCCTTTTAACGTTTAAAGTCTTTAAATTTAGATAGATACATACATTTATCACAGCTTATTTCATAAAGATTACAAAAGAAAAAGAATCGATGGACGTGCCAAAACTCTTTGGTAATGATATACATGTAATGCACCGACGACGCACAAAACAAACAGGTTAAGGTACATTGATAATCTGAAATCTGATAAGAGAGATAACTCTTAATGACACAAATGTCTATTATTTCTTTATAAATTTGTCAAACTGAAGTGCCTTTTTGTCAAAGTTTGCCCCGCAAGCCATGCTATAAATGTTTGTATTTTATTCAGCATATACATGTCCTTTGGAAAATCATAAAAGTTAAAGAAAAGTTTTGTATGAGTGAGCAGAGGGTTTATGAACCTTAACGCCATTATTACATTAATCAAAACTGATTACCTATCTACCACTGATTTGGAAAATTAAGTACAAATGCATGCATGTATATACATGTACATGTATATGCTGAAAAGATTACTAAAAAATAAACTTGAAAAAGGTGCCCGTTACATTCTGAAATATCTACTTTAGCAAATACAAAATAAAATCTCTCAGTCGTCTCATGTTTCAACAAGAATTTCTTTCAAATATATGGACAAGGCTCAAAAAACAAATCTTCATGAAATTTGTTTAGCAATAACTATTTACAAAATATTCCTTCTTCTTTGATATATTAAAAAGTATGTAAATAAACACTCACAGTCTAATCACTTAAGTCATTCCTTGACACGGATGTGTACTTACATGTAGTTGTTTATATACAGGGATGACGCGTTTAAATGAACTCTCGGTTATGGTTTAATTATTGATTGCATACAGAATATCGACCATTTAGTCTATTATATTTTTAAATACCGGATCTGCAGGAGCCACGAATGCATTACGCTTCGACTAAGATAGAGGTTATCAAATCAAAACTATATTCAACCCATATTAAAAAACATAAAGAATGAAAGAATTATTCATTTGTTGATATCGGATCAAATCAATTATATAATAAAACGTCCATGAGAAGTCCATAAGAAAGATCACTGTTTGTTTCAAGGTATTCAATTTTTTTTTTAATCTGAAATGACATAATAACTAATACATGTACATATAATAGAAAAAGGACAATAAAACATTAAAACTTTTATATGTCATCTTCAATAATGCGTTTGATGCATACAACGTGGAAAAGAAAATCTACATGAAAAATAACAAACATTTCGAAGTTCACTGAAACGAAACCAATCGGGAGTAGAGAAAACACGGACCTTCAAAACATCAGAAATTGGATCAGACGGCACGGAGGCGCAAATATCCCAAGTTATACGTTTACACCCGCCGTGCGCTCCCGGGAAATTCCACCATGTGTGCAAATATTGGCCCAATAAATAGGACGAATAACTTAATATAACGAGTACTGGATCCAAGTTACCAAAAGACAGACTGAAACACTTAGACCAAAGAACCTGCGAAATGATGACATCAGAGAGATCGCGGACACCGCATTTCATGCCTGCCAATAGCATGCCTTATCCCAGAAACTGTTTGAGCATAAAGCGTGCCCTTGTGCAAGGAACCAACTGGATTGATTGTATGTTGTTTTGCGTCCCATTCGAGAAGTTTCACTCATGTAGAGACTTCACCTTATACCGGTAAAAGGCTTCAAAGTTTGATCTTTACTCGGCACTCAGGGCCCGCATTGAGCAGTGAGGGATCCTTATCATGCCAACGCCTGTGGTGACACGGTGCCCAGATTATTAGGTTCAAGTGTCGAGTGCATGGCGAAGGAAGTCTTGCTACCCGTTTTTATCGATGTCAGTCGCAGCCGTGATTCAAACTCGATATCACTTTCTTACACTTATAGACATTGTGGCAGTTCACCGGAATATATCGAGTTGACATATGAATCGAGGTAACTTTTGAGAACGCGTCGTCGATGTTTCGTAATGTCAAGTTGAAGGCCCCAACAAATATTTTCTTCTTTTGTAAACGTTTCTGAACAATATTTGCCCCATATGACCTCACAACAGGTCTGCAAACAGAGTTGCTAATAACGGGGTATAATTAGTACCCATAGAAACTTCGACAGACGGTTGGAAGACCTGATCTCAAAAAATCGTGAATATACTGCACGCCAGAGGTTGCAATAAGAACCCACAGATACTCCGACAGACACAAAGACAGAACATCAAGCATCATTCCAAACTCGACATCTAACCAGCTGTAAGCACAATCAGTTTTTTTTAACAAATCTTAAAACAACACCGCAAATGAAAAATAACGAAGTTTGTTCCTTTGTTTGTATGATGTTAAGACCGCGGAACATTAATTGGTAAGATTGGAAATATGCAGCTTACGTCATTTCTATCTGTTACAATCAAAACATTCAATGATAGACAATGAAATGAGCGGGTACAATTCGACGCGGACGCGGGGAAAACATTTGATTGAAATTTTAGCTTGAAATTCATTTTCAATCCACCTGAGCTGTTTTCAAAAGCAAAGTATGAATGTATGATCCAAAAGACAAATAATTTCAATTCCAAAATACATATTGGTTGAAATTTATATTATGATGAGTTTATAGCCTATATTATATTCTTAAGGACACTTGTAAAATTCATAGAAGATATCTTTCAGGAGACTGCCATATGATTCTAGAAGGGGGGTCAAAATTTGTCAAGTCAGATCATGCATTGTACCAAATAATTTTAGGATGACAAGAGTTTTTTAGTTTCGTCTTCAGTGAAAAATGTTGAGAATGTTGACATTTTTCTTATTTATTTCCAAGATAATTTAGCTCCCCCTCCCCCGACGCACACATAACACGTACATGCATAAATTATACCAAATAGAAATCAAAGATTTGTCCCTTCATATATTTCTTGACTTCAAAACGCTGGACATAAAATTCCGATTTATATATTATTTCCAAACTATACCAAAATTGAAATTATTTGTTCTCGTGGTCAATCAGTGCATATAATAATGTGCCTTCTAGCGCAGTTGAGGTGGATTGAAAATGAATTTCAAACTAGAATTTCAATCCAATGTTTTCCCCATGTCCGCGTCGAATTGTACCCGCCCATTTCAATGTCTATCATTGAACGTTTTGATTGCAACAGATAGAAATGACGTAAGCTACATATTTTCAATCTTACCAGTTTAAAATGTTCCGCGGTCTTAAGGTACCACTCGAGAATTATTCACTCATTGGAGACGCCATCACTTGCCGGTAAAGGGCTACAAAGTTTGTCCTATATACTCGGCACTCAGGACAATTAAGGGAAATGGTTAGTAGATTCTCAACTTTCTTGCAATATAAATCAATAAATTGCAATTAGATTGATTGATTAATTGATTGATTGTATACTGTTTAACGTCCCTCTCCAGAATATTTCACTGATATGGAGACGTCACCATTGCCGGTGAAGGGCTGCAAATTTAGGCCTATGCTCGGCACTTACGGCCTTTGAGCAGGGAGGGATCTTTATCGTGCCACACCTGTT
>NW_026936983.1:0-7799 GCF_032062105.1 Saccostrea cuccullata
ATGACCAGGTTAATGTTTTTGGAGCAGGTTAACATTTTTGGTGCAGTTTTTGGTGCAGGTCTCATTTCATGTAACTATGAGCCCTATGTTGACCAAACTTGCATGGATGGTACATCTAAGGATGCACATTACCAGGCTTGCTTCGGATGCTGAATTTGACCTAGATTTTCCGGTTGAGTGAACAGGTTAATGTTTTTAGTGCAGGTCTCATTTCCAAGTACCCGATAACTGTAAGCCCTATGTTGACCAAACTTGCATGGGTGATACATCTAAGGATGTATACTACCAGACTTGCTTCGGATGCTGACTCTGACCTACATTTTCCAGTTGAGTGAACAGGTTAATGTTTTTGGTGCAAGTCTCATTTCCAAGTAACTATAAGCCCTATGTTGACCAATCTTGCATGAATGATACATCTAAGGATGCATATTACCAGGCTTGCTTCGGATGCTGAATATGACCTACATTTTCCGGTTGAGTGAACAGGTTAAAGTTTTTGGTGCAGGGTTCATTTCCAAGATACAATGAGCCCTATAATGACCAAACTTGCATGGATGGTACATCTTAGGATGCATACTACCAGACTTGCTTCAGATGCTGAATCTGACCTACATTTTCTGGATGAGTGAAGAGGTTAAATTTTTTGGTACAGGATTCATTTCCAAGTAATTATGAGCTCTTTAATGACCAAACTTGCATGAATGATACATCTAAGGTTGCATTCTACCAGGCTGGCTTCAGATGCTGAATCTGACCTACATTTTTTTCTGGATGAGTGAAGAGGTTAAATTTCTATGCAGGTTTCATTTCTAAGTAACTATAAGCCCAATGTTGTGCAAACTCGCATGGATGATACATCTTAGGATGCATACTAATGGACTTGCTCCGGATGCTGAATTTGACATACTTTTTTCAGATAATGGACCAGGTAAAAGTTATAGGTGCAGGTCTATTACCAAGAAACTATAAGGCTTATATAAACCAAAGTTGCCCAAATGATGCATCAAGGGATGAAAACTCTCAAACTTGCTTAAGATGCTGGATTTTAATCACATTTTCATGATGAAGAACTAGTTTGAAGTTTTTATATAGGTCTATTTCAAAGTATCAGATTAAAATTGCATAAATTTTGCATTTTTGGATGTACACTTTTTCTTGGGTAATTGTGTGACTTTGCCTTAATTAAAGACAACATTCGTTGAGGTGAGCTCTGTAATCTTTGATTACCTATGTTTTTCTTCCTTGACAGCCCTTGAAAAGAGCCTTAGCCAGAATGGGTGCCCCTAATCTAGTCCCTGACAATATGGATAACAGTCTAAGTTATAGTGTAATCACTTACCTAAAGAAACTCAAAAACCAGGTGAGCTTAGTTTGCTCCTAAAACTAGATAAACTTATGTTTATTGAAAAGGATATGAATGTTTTCATAATGAAACAAGAGTTTATGAAATTTATTCATTAAAACTGATGAATTCTGCCTTTGTTTTCAGGCCAAGATTGAGATGGATCGGTTGATAGCGTCTGTTGGACAGAAGGTTCCTCTTCACGAGGGCATTAAAGTGGACTCCAGGTATAGACCCTTACTCTGATGCCTAATTTACTGGGGGTGTTCAAGCATGTTTGTATATTGTTGAAAATCTATGCATCAAGCAGATATTTAATTTGAAATTTTTGTGACAAAAATTCAGAAATCTGTGCAAAAATAAATACTGTAGATATAAATCACAATTCAGACTTCATACATGTGATTAAGATCTTTGTTTGATTTTCAGAACCAAGACCTCTGTTCTACAGAGGCGAGACTTTAACCAGTTGTTACAGAATGCAGGCGGGAATCTCCAGAACCTGAAGCAGGAACTGAACGATTACAACACGTTTACTGTCGCGGTGGCCGACAGGGACATCAAACCTCAATACTATAGGTAGGTCTGGGACATCAAATGTCAATACTGCAGGTAGGTCAATGTCAAACCTCAATGCTACAGGTAGGTCAAGGTCGTCAATCCTCAATATTACAGGTAGGTAGAGGTTTTCTTCTACAAGCAAGTGAAGGTCATGTACTGAGTAATCATTTAAAGCGTGGAGATCAAAGTTTGTGGGCAAGCAAAATTTTATGTAAGTAGGGATATAATTTCATGGGTTATTTATTTACGTACAGAAGATTCAGTGAATCAATATATTTTTTCACAAAATAAACTTTTATGGTGAAGTAAACTCGTGGATGGATACAGAAGTGAGAGGAATGTAAAGCTGAGAAAGTTATCAAAAAAAAAAAAAAAAATTGACTCATTTTGTTTTAGCTTGATTTCATGTCTTTTCTCTATTTGTAGAAATCCATATGATATACCTAGAAAAAGCCTTATAGATCAAATAGCTAGAATGAGATCAAATTTTCTACAAAAGTCCTACCATAGAACAAAACTTGTGGATGATGGTATGTATCACAAACCATGGAATACACTCTTTAATAATTTAGATAATCTTAAATATAATCTAATTTAATTTTTTTAAAAAGCTCATCTTTGTACTGAGCTTGACAAACTCACTGAGTTAAAAAAATGCTGTTGATATAAGTGATGTAATGCCAGGGACCAAACTAGACCCAGAATTTAGGGAGACTTCACTTCTCCCTCAAAGTAATTTAATTTTTATGGTTTTCAATAAAGGGGTTGCAAATGTTAAAACCACTTAAACTTCGCTTTTGTAATAAATGATGGCGAAGTTTGCAGCTCAAAAGCAACTATTTCGCCTCAGTCACTCCCTGGGTTGGTCCTTGAATGCATAACTGTTAATTAATATTAATTCTCTGGATAAAAGTGTATGTTTTAAATTGATTAAAGATTGATTGATAAATTACCAGATCAAGCCCACAGTATACCAGTCCAACAGATGGGGAACTACCAGGATTACCTGAAGAAACAGCCAGCCCCGCTACGAGAGCTGGAAACTTCTCCCGCCAGACTTCATACCTTCGGAAATCCGTTTAAGGTCAAGGTAAGTACATGTTTTACTTAAGCATTGAATTAATATTTTTGGATGTCTTCGGTCCTATAACACACCTGGCCGTGCCGACAAATTGAATACCGCGCGTTAGCGCGGGATGATAATTTGTCGGCACGGCCAGGTGGGTTATAGGACCGAAGACATCCAAAAATATGAATTCAATGCTTATATTTACATTCTCTAATTTTCCTTCTTCATAATTGCTTATTTCGTTCATCTTAAATATGAATTTAGCGCCCTTCAAAACTGCCGTGGTTAATAAATGGAAGAGCCGTTTGTGACGTCAAATGACGTTAAATGACGTTGCAAAGTTAAATAATACAAACAAACATTGCGAGGAAAAAAGTGACAGATCAATTTTTAACGCACATTACGATAATTTTAACGTTATTTTTTCCGGGTTATATTTTTCATTAAATTTAAAATAATACATTTTACATTTTGGTGTCCCTAGAGTATTGAAAATGCTTATAGTTCTTGCTGTGTATTCTAACGCGCGGTGACAAGGTTTCGCGTGTGTTATAGAGATTTGAACGTCATGGATTTCATAAAGAAAATTACACTGAATGTAAATATAGTGTCCTAAAGAGCAGAGGCACAGGACAGACAAACTGACTCCTTATTAACTATACTAATTACTATCAATTAAGAACTTAGACAAATATAATCTCTTTGATAAGTTAATAAAAATCCAGTCACAAAAATTGTCGACACTATTTGCATTTGACTTTCTCCTTCTTTGCCTGCTTCAGACTTTATTCATTTACTTGGTGCATTAAAAGTGGAACATGGCCTTTTTTTTTTTTTGCAATGAATAGATTAAATGAAGGGTAAACATGGGAAGAAACTTTGTCAGTATTCTAGATGAAATTTGCTATGAATTTTTTTTATGATAAATTCTTTTGAAACTTTGAATTGATAAATTTAGAGAATTATTTTACTTGTCCATGGAATGTTCATATCTTTCTTTAATATTTTTGATAGTGAGAAGGACACATTTTCAATATGTCCATTGTTTCTGACATTACAGATGAACATGGTTGACGAGGCAGATGACCCGACAATAGATAAACCATCCAAGCGTCGGAGCTTAGAGAGTCCCTCTCCAGGTCCCAAAAAACGCAAAGTCGGTCAGTATTTATACATGGATCTAATGGAATATCTTCTCAAAACATGGTCTCTGCTTGATCTGTTGAACTTATTCAAGAGTTATCTTTCTTTTGCTATTGCATGTAATTTGAAAATAATTTTTTTTTTCAATGAAAAAATGCATGATTTTGTTTATTACGAAATAACAAAATTTGGATCTTGTAAAATCATCTTCCTTTTGTGTTTCTGAATCCTCTAGGTCCACTCCCCAAGGACTACGTGTTCAGTAGATCCCCCACCCCCTCCCCACCTGCCTCTCCCATACCGGACCAGATGATAGAGGAAGACTTCAGTCCAAAACCAGAACCTACAGGTAATATATTACAGAAACGACATTACTCTCCTATCTAAAAGTCAGGACAGTTAAACAATTTTATTTTTGTTTCAAGGGCCTTAGTGTCAAATTGTTTGATATATTTAGCATTTTTAGGTTATTTTGTTTCAAAGACCCCATCATTGTCAAACTGTTTTGTGTATTTTTCATTGATCTTTGGATAAATTTGAAAAATTATTTGATACATTTCAGTTCATATGATAATTATTTATGGCGTTTTCAGATTATGAAGTGGAGGAGAACAATGTGCCAGAACAAGAGGACGAGGATCAGCCATTAATAATCGCTGAACCGGAACAAAGTGACTCAAAGAAAAACCACGTTGGAGAAAATCACCTCCCTCACGGAGAGTCTGAGGATTATATGTTTAATTCGGTGAATTCTCGACAAAAGAGTGTGAACAATAGTAAGAAAGACTCGCTAATATGGACACACAATACACGCTTAAAACACACTGTGTACAAGGAACTCAAGAAACCAGGACGAAGTAAGTGCAAAGGTGCTGGAATTCTTCTATTTTACGTTTCTTTATGTCCTTGATTTACGGTATAAGCAGAAAATTTTAGCAAGGATTTAATTTTGGCAATTTTAGTAGGAGTTTTGAGATTGGTAAATTTGAATATTGCTAATACGTTTAATTCCTTAAAAAGATTTTCCGAGACAAACCTCTAAATTTGCATTTCACTAACATTTCAAATTACATGGTATTCAGTTTGACTTTTATTTTGTTTTGTTCATAAAGGTAAAATTTATGTTTAATGTTTCACATTTGATCTTTTCTCTTGCAGATTACGACAACTTGTTTCACCAATTAAATTCAGTCCAGGGAAATGTGGAACTTAAGTGCGCGTTTATCAGTGATGTCATTCGTGAAGCCAGTCGCTTCAAGAAAAAGGTGCTAATCCAAATGTTGGAACAATTTCAGAACTCGCTGATGCAAGTGGAGGGGAGGAAACGTAACAGCTTCACCATGGAAACCAGATGATATTCAATTTCTCAGACAATTTCAACTTATTGTGACAAGATTATATTCCTCAATGATAACAGACGAAATCAATCTGTCAAAAATTTACTTCATTGTTGCATTATGAATTTATGAGGCATATATTTAGATCAAAGAAAATGAGAGAAACATTATGAAAAATCTTTTAATTATGATTATTAATGAGGATATGATAATTAAGCAATACCACTGTGTTCAGTTGATAGGAGATGTCGTATTTTGACATGCTGATCTGTGATATATCATATATCATTACATGAGTATGTCTGACATATAGATCAGGACTTTTAAATCTTTTTTTTTCACTGTGTGGATAAACAGTTTGTGGATTGTTAATTTAAATTTTTATCAATAAATATATATTTAAAACATATTTTGAATCTTCTTTGAAATTTTGCATTTATAAAAGATTTATGCCAAACCAATCTTGCATGAATTTTTTTAAGCTCGCAGTTCATTTTGGCCATTTAAGGATATCCAAAAATATACTTACCTAATAAAGAGTTCTGATAGAATAAAGGGAAAACAGCTAATTTTTTTTAGTCTAAAATTCTTTAATGTTTTTTTATTTAAAACTTTTTTTTTAAAAAAAGCAAGTACCAAGACAAACATAAGAGAAATGCAGAAAATTATGAACTAATAACAATTCCTTTGAGCATGGAGTTGATTGATATTTTGGTAACTTTTTTTCTTGGAGGAAGTGGCATAGAATTTTATGGTTTTGAAAATGATTTTGAATTGGTCATAAAAACTTTTAGAAAGGTTTAAAAGTCTTGATTTATGTTATTTTTAGACATACTAACACCATCTTTCATATTTTTTTTACAGTTATATATTGTGTTTATATATTTTTTTATTGTTCGTTTTATTTATTTTTTCAACAAACAATAAAATGTTTAAAGAAAGAGATTCTCAAGTTGTTTTAAATTAACTATGTTAAACTCTGATACAAGATTCTGATATTTGACAAGGTTCAATGGAATGTGTAAGTGGACTTTTGCTACTGACATTATTAGCAAATAACTTAATCTGAGTGTATCTATATGAGCTAAAGTCAGAATTATTCCTCAGGACAAGAGTCGAGTGGAGATTGAACCTTTATATAGCTGCAGAACTGCAGCTTTCCGACAAAAATATATTGTCAAACCCTGGTCATCCATCCCGTTTTTTTTTTTCAGACCAGTGAGATACATATCTGCAGCTGCCTTTTAAATAGGATTTGGATAAAAAGAAAAAAAGTTTTCTAATAAACATATACAGTGGACCTTCAGATATCCGGACGCCAGATATCCGGATGCTTCAGTATCCGGACGATTTTTAATCGGAACGAAATTTTTAAATGCTATTTTGTCTTGTTTAACTGGTGATTCAGATATCCGGATGCTTCACATATCCGGACAAATTGACTGGAAACCAAAGCGTCTGGATAAATGAGGGTCCACTGTAAATAATGATGAAAAGCATGCACTTGCTTGAAAGGTTGTATGTTGTTGCGTGGTGGAGATGCCTTTCCCATTACAGTTCATTGTCAACATTTTCATATCTTTCTTTACTCTTTAAAAAGTTTTGAAACCACTCAGAATGTGACCCCTTCCTCCAGCTCACCACTTAAGGGAGAGAGGAACGTTCATCAATGACGGGGGCCGAGCCGGGCGGTGAAGCCCAGCAGCCCTCGCCCGCTTCGCGCTCAGAAGGGGCCACTCTGACTCATCGTCGTGGTTTCTGGTTCACACAGTTTTACCTGGTGTCCCGGCGATACATACTATAGAAATGATCCCTAAGAGTATGATCTTAACTTTTACATAAATAATATTACTTTATATAATATTGTAACTTTTGAATCATATAAGGTATAAATATTTCCATGCAGGACAATTCATTTGTATTTTTCCTGAAAATCTTGAAAGTAATTTAAATTTAATTTTTTAAGAAATATAATCAACTGAAGTTTTTAATTATTGTTAAAACAAACGATGAATAAAACTCGAGGTTATAAATTTATTTTATTTTCATTTTGTAAAATTGTAAAAACACGTATATACAAGCGGCAATCCCCAAAGAAAGATAATTCAATATACACGTATGTATATGCACTTCCACGTGTTTCATATATTACAGTTATCGTTCTTTAATCAATAAACTATATCTTTTAATACATTTACAATATTTGCACACCATCATGTTAATATATATTGGTTTAATCTTTTTTATTATGTTCATTAATGAAAAGTTAACATGGCTTTTTACAATCGAAAATGAGTAAATCTTAAGATTATAAAATCAATTCATATCAAAATACTGTATATGATTT